>NW_022436965.1:9236800-9262346 GCF_009761245.1 Sapajus apella
TATATATACACACACACACACACACACACGCATACATATACATATGTGTGTGTGTGTGTGTGTCTAACTCGTATTGTGTGTGTGTGAGATAACTTAATGGAAAAAGGATTACTTTAATGAAGGTACA
The DNA here is from genome assembly GCF_009761245.1 of Sapajus apella. NCBI lineage: Eukaryota > Metazoa > Chordata > Mammalia > Primates > Cebidae > Sapajus > Sapajus apella. The sequence goes on from NW_022436965.1 coordinate 9,236,928, forward strand.
ATTTCTGAGAACAAGGGAATTATTAGATCCAAATGCTTGAGATGCACTGGTTTCAGAAAAACACTGCCACAAAGTGTCCAAATACAAGCCATCAAGATTTAAAGACACTAAATCTGTGCAGCTGACGGTCACAAGGTCAGCAACAATTCATGTCTGGGAAAGGATCCAAACTGGTAAATTTGTATACTTCCTCTTCTAGTGTCTGGAATGCCAGGAATCCAGAGAAAGCTGGTAGGGAGTGGGGGCAGAAATGAAACCGACATCATACTGAGAAGAACCACCAGCACCACCTAGAACAAGATCCACAGAGAAGAGGCCGGAGCTGGCGCTGAAGAGTCAGAAAGAGGAAGGGTTTTGCTAGATTTTGCATGTGGTTAAGCACAGGAATTCACACAGACTTTGGAGGAGGGCTTAGGGACAGGCCTACCTAGAGATATGCTTAAAGACAGGAGAGAGTAGGTTTTCCACATTGGGAAATGCTTCCAGGGGGGAACCTTCCAAAAAAAGGCTGATATAGAAAACTGGAAAATTCCTGAGAGCCCTGGCTGAGGTAGGGCTCTGGGAGCTGGAGCCCTGCTCCCTGAACGCTTCCCATCCCCTCCCCATCACCAGCAACTCCAAGGCATCCCTGAAGGCTCCGAGGAACACAGTTTGCAAACCACTGGAGAAGGGTGAAAGAACCAGACTTTGAATCTAAGGACCCTGACGTGAAGACTGGCTCCCTAACGTATTAGTTAACTTCTAACGTCTCTAAGTTAACTTCTAACTTATCTCTGCAACGTCCTCTAACTTGCTAAAAGAATGAAATGAGGTGGCTGACAGCAAAGGGCTTTGTAAGCTGCAAAGTCCCATACAAAGGCATTCACTTTACTAAGAACCCTTCCTACTTATTCAAATGTCTAGCCTTTAAAGGGAACTCAAAAGTCTATTTGTCTTCTGACCCAAGCAGCAGTCTCTTCTATTGAGGATTACCACAAAGGCAAATTGATCGACTAAGCCCTTATGTGGCCCTAACCAAGGGGGCTCCAAGTTATTTTGTGGGAAACAATTATCCCCCTTACTCTCTGTGCTACACACCTGCTACTTAATCATCACACCTGGCATGCCCATTCCTCTCCAAGAGACATTTATCTCACGTAACCCAGTTAGTTCGTTGAGGGCAGCAACCTTGTCAGACAACTCTGGTGCTCCCTTCAGTCCACAGGCTTCACCAGATGCCTCATGCCCTGCTTAAAATACATGATTGGCTCCCACTTCTCTTCCTTAGCTCTGCACGCTTTCTTCCTTCTCTCTCCACTCTTCCTGAAGACTTTTGTCCACTCAAAGGCTTTACCCTTTAGGTGTGACTCTCAAATAGAGCACTGCTAGCTACGACCTCTCTGGGTTTTTTGTTGTTGTTGTTTGTTTGTTTGTTTTGGAGACAGTGTTTCACTCTTGTTACCCAGGCTGGAATGCAGTGGTGCAATCTCAGCTCACTGCAACCTCTCGGGTTCAAGCAATTCTGCCTCAGCCTCCTGAGTAGCTGGGACTAAAGGCACCACCATGCCTGGCTTATTTTGTATTTTTAGGAGGGACAGGTTTTCTCTACTACCATGTTGAAAGCTATGTTTTCACTATGTTGGCCAGGCTGGTCTCAAACTCCTGACCTCAGGTGATCCACCTGCCTCAGCCTCTCAAAGTGCTGGGATTACAGGTGTGAGCCACCACACCTGGCCAGCTATGACCTCTCCTTCTCCTCACTTGTGCTGCCTTCTCTGTCTCTGTAGCCATGAATGGCTCCACTATCACCATAAGCCAGAATTAGGGGTATTCTTGTTGCCACCTTCTCTCCCTCAACCCTATTCATCAATCACCAAGACCTACTCTTCACAATTCCTAAATATCTTTCAGATTCACCTGTTTTCTCCATTCTAGTCCTTAGGTCAGGCTACTTTTCTCATCACCTAAGACTACTGCCTTATACTGCCCCCCCACCCACCCCATAGCAATAACAACACTATATTGTATTTGCCATTTTCATTGAGAAATAAATGGTCTCCCTGATGCTGGTCCTGCCTCTTCCAACCCCATTCTCTATATCACAGCTAATATCATCTTTAAAGCCAAACTTGATCACGAAACTATCCTCATGAAACTATCTTCCTACTATTGTTCAGTAGCTCTACGTTTCCCTAAGGTTAAAGCACAGATGTCTGCACCTGGCCTATATATCATTATCTCATGTTTTAGTTCCTGCTAATCTAACTCTCCGCACCCCTCCATCTCTGATACTACTGCACTCTAAAAGCCACCCAGAATCTTGGTTTCTCATTCTCTCGATTGCCAAATTCTCTTTGGCCTCTGGGTGTTTTCCCATGCCATTGATTTCATCTATTCTGCCTAGAACTCTTCCTTCCTTCTTCTTGAAAACACACACACACACACACGCGCACACACACACACACACACACACACACACACTTCTCACAATCCCTCTTCACCTGAAGAGCTCCACTTTGTTTTTAGGTTTAGCCTATATGTCAGTTCTTAAAGGAGGCTTTTCCTGACCATCCACTAACAACATGGGGTTGGGCGCTGACATGATTTGGCTCTGTGTCCCCACCCAAATCTCATATTGAATTGTAATCCCCAATGTTGGGGGAGGGGACCCGGTGGGAGGTGGTTGGACCATGGGGGCAGATTCCCCCCTTGCTATTCCTGTGATAGTGAATTCTCATGAAATCTGGTTGTTTGAAAGTGTGTAGCACTTCCCCCTTCGCCCTCTCTCTTCCTCCTGCTCCAGCCATGTAAGACATGCTGGCTTCTCCTTCACCTTCTGCCATGATTGTAAGTTTCCTGGGACCTCCCCAGCCATGCTTCCTGTATAGCCTGCAGAACTGCAAGTCAATTAAACCTCTTTTCTTCATAAATTACCCAGTCTCTGGTATGTCTTTATAGCAGTGTGAAGACAGACGAATACAGGCACCCTCCTATGTGCCCCGTGCCCTTATAATACCTTATACTGCCCACCCACCCACCCCATAGCAATAACAACATTATATTGTATTTGCCATTTTGATTAAGAAATCAGTTGGTCATTTTTTGTATTTGAATATCCAAAATAGATGATTAATCAATGTTTCCTGAAATAAAACAAAGGCGCTCACATCCTCGCACCTTCACATTAGGTACTCTGTGGGTAGGCACCGGTTGTGTAACAGAAAGAAGCTCCAGATGTCTGCTCTCCTGGGGCCTCCCACCCTCCTGGATACAAACAGAAAGAAGCCAACACCACTTCATGCACACTTCTGACTCTCAATGCAGAAGCTAAGGGGGAGAAGAGATCACAATAGACATTATAAATTCCTCAGGAATTTATAATGGTCCTAAAAGCAAGTTAGCAGCTTGCAATCCTGACATGTCAGAGTCGGGTCAATCAATGTGCAAAGACAGAATTATGGTGGGCTGCCAGCCTGTCAGAGCAGAACCCAAATTGGAAGAAAAGGGCAAGAATACTGAAGCACGACATAAGCTGATCACATTATTTAAAAGTGGGTGCATAAGCACACATATAAGGGTACATGAGACTGAAGGAACTGCAGCCTCCGTGAGCTGGTTCTGTGGCAGGCATCTCAAGGAGGAACTGTATGTGTCTGGAGATTTTTCTCATTCAGATACAAACGAAGTCTCTCTGGCTTGGAAACGTGAGCTTCCAAAGAGCCACAACATCAATAGTCCACCCGCATCCAGACAAACTGCACTCAAATCAATTAGCACGCTGCTGGGGTGTTTCACAGAATGGGAGGCCTCCAGGTGTGGCCCTGCCAATGACCCCACCAAGCCTGCCACTCATATCTGACCCATCCTATCTCCTTCCACCCCTAGTTCCCGGAAGGTCTTTCTCTGCAGAGCTCCTCCCGTTACCACTGAGCTGGCACAGCCACTCCAGGCCTTTCTGTGCCAGTCAACTGTGCTGGCTGGGGCTGCTTAAACTGACCAAAGGCAACCTCTCTGCAGAGTCCCAGGCAGCTGAGAGGAGCAGGACACAGGAGGCTTGGACCAGCTGTCCAACTGCTGTGCCCTCCACCTGACACACCCAGAGGAGGTCCTGCAGGGATAAGACGCCTGGTTCCGCTTTAAGCCACTTAGTTGACTTAGAGCTCAGCCCCACCAAAGGCCCCCTGAGACAAAGTCTCTTCACTTTGTCAGTTGTCTCTCTTGTCCCAGGTTGTGGTCTTGCACAATTAGTTTGCTGCTTATCAGAGACTGGAGTGGGGAAAATGAGTAAATTATCTACATCAAACTCAGACCTCAAAGAGACTATAGTGAACCTGGAGGAAACACCTACATTTAAACAAGTGATTAATTCTGGAGATCCCAGGAGGAACAATATGATGTGGTGGAAAGAGCAACATTCAGATTTGGAGTTTTAGCCACCTGAGCTTAAATACTGACTCCTGCGTTTACTAGCTTTTGGACTTTGGGAAAGTTAGTTAATTTCTCTAAACCTCAGTTAACTCATCAGCAAACAAGGCTAGCACTTATCTGGTTGTTGAGATGTTAGAATGAGGGGATGCATGTGCAGGTCTGGCATGAGGTTTGGCATATAGTAGATGCTCAAAAAAAAGCTAATTTACCTCCTCCCCATTGTAACCTCTAGAATTTAAATTACATGTATTTTTGATTTAATGGAGAAATTATATGTGGTATGCAGAATAAAGTCCCCCTCAAAGATGTCTACACCATAATCCCCAGAACCTGTAAATTATGGGAATTAAGATTGCAGATGGCATTGAGGTTGCTAATCAGCTGACCTTAAAATGGACAGTTATCATGGATTATCAAGGTCTCATCTGACCAACTGCATAATCTCTTACCTAATCACGCCAACTCCTAAAAGCAGAGATGAAGAGAAAAGAGTGAGTTCAAAAGATCCAGCATGAGAAAGACCCCACCCACTATTGCCGGCTTTGAAGATGGAGAGAGGAGGCCACAAGCCACGGAATGCAGCAGCTTCCAGAAGCACAAAACAGCCCTTCGTTACAGCCAGCAAGGAAAGGACACCAAGATCCTACAGCCACAAGACTTGACTTCTGCCAACAACCAGAAAGAGCAGGAAACGCCTTCTCCCTGAAAGCCTCCAGAAAGGAACAGTCTGCCCACACCCCAATTTTAGTGTGGTGAGGCCCATAGCAGGTTTCTGCTTTACAGAATTATAAGATAATAAATTTGTAGTTGTTTAAACTGCTAAATTTGTGGTCATTTATAACAGCAATAACAGAAAAAACTAAAGCACTATACTATTCATATAAATGTAACTGCCTTTTTTTTCTTTTTAAGAGATAGTCTCACTCTGTTGCTCAAGCCGGAGGGCAGAGGTGCAACCATATCTCACTGCAGCCTTGAGCTCCCACCTCAGGCGCCTGGATAACTAGGACTACAGGTGCACCACCATGCCCGGCTCATTTTTTCTTTTTTTAGAGACAAGGTCTTGCTGTGTTGCCCAGGCTGGTCTCAAATTCCTAGCCTCAAGCGATCCTCCCACCTTGGCCTCCCAAAGCTCTGGGAATGCAGGCATGAGCCACCACACCCAGGCTAGGTTTAACTTCTAAATACTGTTCTATTTTTTATGGGGGGGGAAATCCCAAAATGGAATAGCAAGCAGGTTTTCTTTTATTCAGTTAACTATTCCTAAGAGAAACCTGGATATTCTGGAGATTTGAACCCTGAGACTAACCCAGGAACCCTTTTCTCCTGGCAGCAGCTTGTGCAATGAGGTACATTTGGGAAGAAGGCAAGAACTTGGAAGTGCAGCCTTACCGAATCACCCTACTGTGGAGGATATTACCAGCTCAAAAAGCAATGGCCCAGATTCTCCTCGGATTAAGAAAGAGTCCAACAGGTGCAGTTCCAAAGAACCACACTCCTGAGAATAGCATAAGTTAAAGGCAGAAAACAAACCAGGTCCCATTTACACCAAACACAGGATCAGGAAATAACACAGTGGTCTCGTAGGTGCCACAGCCCCACCAGCCACCAAAAGAGCTTTCTCAGTGACACAAACGGCACATTTCATGATGTCTTCCAGCATGTCAAAATCTTCTCTGCAACCAGACAACAGGACGCAAGAGCGTCTGAGGGCACATGCTGGAAGGCAGTAGCGGTACTGAGCAGACACCATCTTAGCTTTCAGTCCCAAGGACTTCTGGATTTCAGAACCCAAGCCAAGAAGCTGTAAACATGAATTCAGCATGGCACTTGATCGTCTTTTTAAATGCCTCTGAATTTCATATAGTGCATTAGCCACCCCAACGCCAGAAACAAGCTGATGGCAGTTCCTCTAAGCATTGTGCGCTGACAGTCCACAGCCCCCGTAATGAAACAGCAGTCTGCCCTATTAATTAGGTAATCCATAATAGCTTTATCCATCAGGCCCACTATATGCTGACGTGCTCAGAATGCAACCCTTGGCACCAAGCAAGCCTGGGCCCTTTGGCTGAGATTCACTTCATCCTTTGCGACAGGCCAAGGCAAAATCTCAGCTGTGCTTCCAGGGCAGGAAGGCACCTCTGTGATGACCTCACAGATATCGGGAGACTCCAGAACAATGGCCCCTGCCACATCCTCTCCCAGTCCTGGAAGTTTCCCCAGAGAACACCACAGTCTGGGAAGGTACATAAGACTGTCCCCAGACATCTGAGGTCAGCCCTGCTGGTGAGCATAGAAGCCAGCCTGGAAAAGTGATGCTATTTTACCTGGAGAGCAAGTTGTCAGGTGGGCTCCAAGATGTCATTTGCAGAAAAAACAATATGCATTCACCTTTACATTCCTCTGCCCTCCATGAGTGCTGGGGTGCCCAGCATGGTGCGCTGTTAAGAGCAATTGTCTCCTGAGACTGGGGTTACTGGGATTCTTTTGAACGAGAGGAAATTCTGGAGCCATGTGCAAGGTTGCAAAGATGCTCTCCCCATACGGATGCCTCCCTTTTTGGAATCTGAATGATCCTTACTGCACGAATCGTGAATTTAGCAAGTGAGGTGAGCCTAGACCAGATCTGTCAAGTGCTACGATTTTTAACTGTTAACTTAGAATGCTCCCCAACTGCTGCCTCTGTGTCAGGCTGATCCACGCAGTTCACTGAGGGCAAGGCCCTTGTGTGTGACACCACCTGTTGCACCTCATACTCCTGGTGTGATGCCAATTATAGGGTAGGTATGCAGAAAAGACATGGAGTTGGGGAGGGTTAGCAGAAGCTCACCCACCAATCAGCCAGCTACACAAGGCACTTCCTCCAGGCCAAAGAGTCACTTCCATCCTTCACCCTCACCTCTCATCCTTCATCCTCTCCAGCCCTGAAACCGAGGGTCAGAAGCAGGGTGAATAGCAGGGTCATTTGGTGTGTTCATGTTTTCCTCGCATTTGCTTACATTCATGCTAAACATAGGAGAGGCACTCAGGAGTAGTGTTGCCTCGAAAACACAGGAAAAACAAATCCTGAATTGGAAGATTATTTATTGTATTTCTATCTTTGTTTTCGTTTCCAAAAGAAGTAACCACAAAATTTCTTACATACTAAGTTCCCCAGTGCATGGAAAAGGAGAATTAGTTAGTGCTCAGAAACAAAGGGATTCCTGCCCTTAAGAAATGCAAAGTCATGAAGGGGAGTGAGACAGGAAAGCAAATAAGTGTAGAAGAGTTGATCAAGAGAGCAGGCTCAGCACATAGCTCTCTTGCTTTTCCTCCATGTTGTTGTGTTTTGTTTAGGAAACTACCTAAGACCGGTACTGGAAAATAAGAATGTCATCAGCGAACCAGAGATGTGAGAAATTTCTAAAAGATCAGAAGTCAGTAGATACAAATTTACAGAGAGAAGACAGAGAAACCACAGCTGGGAAAAATGGAAGAGCAGACCCAGAGGTGGGAGCCACCCCAGGGGACTCCAAGCACAGCCAGCTGTCTACGGAGCGCTCCTCATGGCAGTGAGGTGGGGAATCACATGCTGAGCTCCTCAGCCTGCTGGCTGCTCCTGTCTCTCCAGCTGGTGCTGGCCTGAACCAGCAGATGACCTAAGACTAAAGCAAAAAGTGCATCTGCTGGGGTCAGACAGAAGGGGCAGGGTCCCAAGTAGACAGCAAGGAAGCCCTACATTCAGAAAATAAATTCTCTTCCCCAGTCTATTCTTCTCACCCACCTCAAATCCATTTCTCTTCCAGAATTCTTCATCTTACTCTACCTTGCTGCTGTAGTCAAGCAGCTGGGAGTCCTCCCTTCTCTTTCCTTTCTCTGCTTCTCCAGATAATCATCAAATCCTGTAATTCAACCTTTAATGTCCTCTATCGATTCCCTCCTCTCTTTCCCTGGCAGTTCCAGCACCTTACGCCCTCTCCTTTAGCTCTCCTTCCCCATTCTCCCCCACATGAAACAATATAAAGAAAAATCTTTTTTTTTTTTTTGAATAGCACAGTCCACCTTAGCCTTGGAAGACACCTGCTCTGTGGAGTGAATGCTTTGATCAGCCACCTGGGGACAGTCAGAATAGCCCAGATGCTCACTGGATTGCTATCAAAGGAGGTAGCTCAGCACAGGCAGGGCTTTCGCTCTGCCACCCTGCCGATGCTGAGGGAGGGAAATGAATTACTGGGAACAATGGAGGAGATACCAAGGGGTCAAAGCAAAAGACTGAGAGAAAATAGATGAACCAACCCTGGAAGTGGAGCTAAGAGAAAAGCATTAGAAAGAAGAACAGAGATTTAAGGATGAATTCAAGGAACTGAAGGAAGTTTGTCTAGATGATGTTTAATGCAAAATGTCTTCCTCATCTTGTCCCAGAAAATCTTCAGTAAAAGCTCCATTTCTCATCAGTTTTCTATGAACCTAGATTATCTTGAGGATTCATCAAAGCACTAAGTCCTGCTGTGAGGCAGATGCACGATGAGAGCTGTCATGTGTACGTTCTACGCATAATCAAATGTATCATGCTGCAGTGGGAAGAGAATGGATTCTGCAGCTTGATGGACCTGGGATCAAACCCTGGCCTCACCACTGGAGAGACCTCTGTCTGCTCATGAAGCCTCAGCATTACCTTCTCTGTAAAACAAGGATAAGAAGCCCTGCCTTACACAGTTGCTACAGAGCATCCCACCTCAGAACCTGTGTGTCTTCATAGCTGTGTCATGGGGTGACAGGACTGTGGTCCTGCCTGCATTAGGCTGTCTGTCTCTTTTTAAACCTGTACCACCCTTTGTACTTCTCCTCAGCAGCAGGCTTTGTTTTAGAATACCTTAGTTATCTCCAATATCTCAGAGACAAAGAGAGAGCACGTGTTCTGATCTCTGTCATTGCCATGGGGAAAATCCAGGGAAGAAACCAAGAAACCATGAAGTATGAGGTTGAGGTTGAGATAATGGAGCTCGTGTCAAACACCTGCTTGAGGCAGACAGCTGAATGGACCTGGAACTTCGGCTGAGAAGCCTGAGGCTCTACGGTTCGGTCCAGTACCTTACTTTCTCCTAGTGTGTAATATTTTGCATAGTGCTTTCACACATTTTTATATTTGTTCTGTGAAGCAGAGAAAGTACATATGTTTTCCCATATTTTGCAGAGGAAGAAACTGAATATTAAAAAGTGAAGTGGGGGCCGGGTGTGGTGGCTCACACCTATAATCCCAGCACTTTGGGAGGCTGAGGCAAATGGATCACAAGGTCAAGAGATCGAGACCATCCTACCCAACATGGAGAAACCCCATCTCTACCAAAAATATAAAAATTAGCTGGGCATGGTGGCACATGCCTGTAGTCCCAACTATGTGGGAGGCTGAGGCAGAAGAATTGCTTGAACCCGGGAGGCAGAGGTTGCAGTGAGCCGAGATCGCGCCACTGCTCTCCAGCCTGGTGACAGAGTGAGACTCCATCTCAAACAAACAAAGAAATAAAAAAGTGAAGTGGCATGCGTAAACATACACAGTTTGCAAAGCCGGAGCCAGGACTCGATCTCTAGCCTAGAGCTTAAGTTATGCCGCCCCTCTGTCCTGGGCCAGCTTATCTCCATGTGGGCTTTTCTCCTCCTTAGTTTAGAATTCTGCCCCTCCTGCACAATGAAGAGAGGCTTGGTGACCAGGGTCCTCCTGACAGCAAGGCTGGTCTGCAGAGAAAGACTTCCTGCAGAGGGAGCAGCCCCCGTGTGGGACAGTGGGCGCAGCTGCACTGAGATGCTCTTTCTCCCATGGGGTGAACATCACCTGTGGAGCCCACTGACCCACCAATCACTGTCTTCTGGGGAATGGAAGGAAGAAAGGGACAGGATGTGGAAGGGCTTGGAACTGAGGGCCTTTGAGTGTATCTGAACACAAAGAACCAGGACGATATGGTCATGTCCTCCAACTCCTAGGATATTATAGAACCAGGTCACTGGGAGGCAATTGGAGCCCCTGCCCTCTGGGTGACAGGCTATGCTGGGCTGCCCCCAAAGAGGAATTGTAGAGGGAGCCTACTGGACAGCTCTTTTGTAACAGGTGGAAAGAGAAAGCACAAGAACAAAATAAGGTGCAAAGATGAAGCTCTGTGTCCTTCACACCCGTGCCCCTCACGCCTGTGTTCCTTATACCTGTGCCGCCACACCTGTGTCCCTTATACCTGTGCCCCCACACCTGTGTCCCTTATACCTGTGCCCCCACACCTGTGTCCCTTATACCTGTGCCCCCACACCTGTGTCCCTCATACCTGTGCCCCTCACACCTGTGCCCCTCATGCCTGTGCTTCTCACGCCTGTCTTCCTCATACTTGTGCCCTTCACACCTGTCCTCTTCACACCTGTGTCCCTCATACCTGTGCCCCTCACATCTATGTCCCTCACACCTGGGTCCCTTATACCTGTGCCCCCACACCTGTGTCCCTCACACCTGTGTCTCTTATACTTGTCTCCCTCACACCTGTGCCCCTCACACCTGTGTCCCTCACACCTGTACCCCCTCACCTGTCTCCCTCATATCTGTGCCCCTTACACCTGTCTCCCTCACACCTGTACCCCCTCATCTATCTCCCTCATACCTGTGCCCTTCACACCTGTCCCCCTCACACCTGTGGCCCTCACAGCTGTGCCCTTCACACCTGTGTCCCTCACATCTGTACCCCTCACACCTGTGTCCCTCATACTTATGCACCTCATACCTGTGCCCCTCATACTGTGTCTCTCATACCTATGCCCCTCATGCCTGTGGCCTTCACACCTGTGCCCTTCCTCCCTAAACCCAATCCTCCTCTCCCCATGCCCCCAGTGAGATGGGAAGCAGAGATGCTACTTTTTGCAGCCTAGTACAGGGCATGCCAGAGTTCAAGGTCCACGTGGGCTCTAAAATGCTGTGACTGCGTTGACAACACAACCTGCAAATGAGTAGGCCTGGCAACTTCTGGCTCTGAGCTGTCAGATGAAATGAATTAAGTTTTCTCTAACTCTCAGCTCCCCTCCTTCCTTCCCTCACTCACTCCCAGGCTGCTTCACATTCTCAAAACAGAGGCTCTCGTACTGCCAGCCACTTTCTCTGGCCCCTTTCCTACTATGCTGTGTAGAATCAGGCTAAGAACACACAAGAGTTTGCCTCCAGCCCAAACACATTTGCAGCTGCCCGCAAATTCCAGCTCCCATGCAAACCCAGCAAGGCAGGAAGAGAAAAGCAGAGGCGGCGCTTGATAAATTCCTGAGGCCCAGTTGTCAGTGAGTCGCCCATATCTGATATGATGCCTTTTAAGTTCTGAGTACCAGAACACACAGTGATTCGAGTGTCTGCATTAACCAGATGCGATGACAGAGCAAACTTGGCATTCCCCAATTTGGGTAGGAAAGGAAAAGAATGACCCATCATTGTGTTCTCAAACATAGCAGCCTTCCAGTAGCACTTTCTTGGTATCAACAAATGTTAAAAGGAATGAATTGGGCTGGGCATGGTGGCTCACACCTGTAATCCCAGCACTTTGGGAGGCTAAGGCAGGCAGATCACGAGGTCAGGAGATCGAGACCATCCTGGCCAACACAATGAAACTTCGTTTTACTAAAAATACAAAAATTAGCTGGGTGTGGTGGCATGCACCTGTAATCCCAGCTACTTGGGAGGCTGAGGCAGGAGAATCACTGGAACCCGGGAGGCAGAGGTTGCAGTGAGCTGAGATCGCACCACTGCACTCCAGCCTGGGTGATAGAGTGGGACTCCATCTCAAAAAAAAAAAAAAGGCAACGAATTGTTAACTTAACCATTTAAAAATGATAAGAATAAAATGAAGCCTTTTCACCCACTATGGAAAACAGATTTGACATAGCTCCCAGGAGCCAGTAAGCCTGATTTTCCAGACTCTGGGAAGAGCTGGGCACCTTTTCTTTTCTTTTTCTTTTTCTTTTTTATTGACACAAGGTCTCACTCTGTCATCCAGGCTAGAGTGCAATGGCATGACCATGACTCACTGCAGCCTTGGACTCCTAGGCTCAAGTGATCCTTCCACCTCAGTCTCCTGAGCAGGATCACAGGCATGAACCACCATACCCAGCTGATTTTTTAAAAACTTTTGTGGAGACAGGGATCTCACTAGGTTGCCCAGGCTGGTCTCAAACTCCTGGGCTCAAGCAATCCAAGTCCTGCCCCACCCTGGGTCCACCACAGCCTCCCAAAGTGCTGAGTTGACAGGAATAAGCCATAGCATCCGGCCAGGCTGGGCGTCTTAACAGCAGTGGCCCCAGGCAGGGCATCCTCTGTTGAGAGCATGATGTCACTCTGGTCACCCATCAAGCTATTTTAACATTTTCAGTAATCAACAGCAACCTTTCTGCCTCTGCCTACCCTGCAGGTGCGAACACAGACCAATCACTCCCCCAAATTTGGGGGAGTTTCAGCTCTCTATTGTTCTTTGGCAGATTGACAGCTTCTTTGACACATACAACTTCCAATCTACCTCCCCTGGGCCACCCCTGCCCAGAAGCATTGTGCTATGCAGCATATCTGTGGATTTTAAAAATTGAAGTGAACTACAATTAATTTCCTTTGAAGAATTTCAGGACCCTCCTGGGGCCTCAATAAGCAGGGTTGGGTATCACTGATGGAAGGTTTTGCTCCCAGGGATGGGAAACTTTCCAGTGATAGCTCCTTCATCTCCTTCTATGGAAGCATACGACAATTGCCTTTCCCCCGCACGCTCACGCAACCTAAAAAAATAGGTAGCCCAGTGCTGGAGATCATTTTCCAAAGAAAACATCTACCTGATCACAGGTGCTGTCTGAGATTTGGTCACCAAACCATACTGAGATAATTGACATGAAAGTACTTTTGAAAGGTCTAAAGCATTCTATAAATGTAAGTCTTTGTTATTTCCTATTATGACTATTATTGCAGAAGAGATTGTACTCCACATACCCCGTTTACCATTGGAGCTAGAGCCTTCTGGCCATCTTGATGGAAATGCCCCTAGACTTCTGTCCCCTAGCACTTAGTAGGCATTCAATGTTTCTGAGGTTGGATTAACTTGAAAAGCACTACGGAAAGCTATTTCTTAAGTAGAAAAGATGCTGCCTCCCTGCGGGGATACATGTGGCCATCACTCGGGAAAATCCATTTTATGTTTTTATGTCCGTAACCATATGATATGTTATGTTCTTGGAAGTTGGTATTATACTGTATCTCTGGGAGAGGCCTGCTCTTTTGCGGGGAAATGCCTTAGATATGCCTTTGGCGAGGGCAAGCACATACACCAAAAAGACTACAAACACAGTGACGCAATTGAAGGCGACACTGCTGGTCACTGTGCTGGGTGATGGGGGCACCAAGATGGATGAGTTGCAGCCCCGCCCTTAAGGGTTCATCCTGTAGAGAGTTGGGCATCTGATGGTGTTTAGCAGTTTCACACCACAAGTAACTCGGAGCAGTTTGGGAGCAGAAAAGAGGTAGAGTCCAGCTCTAACTGCCACAGACAAAGTCATGGCCGACTCAAATGGGGCATGAACCTCGGTTTAAAGTTAGTTCTTAAAAAAAGAAAAGAAAAGAGAAAAAGCCCAGGCGCGGTGGCTCACACCTGTAATCCCAGCACTTTCTTGTGGAGGCTGAAGCTGGAGGATCATGAAGTTAGGAGATTGAGACCATCCTGCCTAACACGATGGAACCCCGTCTCTACTGAAAATGCAAAAAATTAGCCAGGTGTGGTGGCACACATCTGTAGTCCCAGCTACTCAGGAGGCTGAGAGGTGGGAGAATCACTTGAACCCAGGAGGCAGAGGTTGCAGTGAGCCAAGATTGCACCACTGTACTCCAACCTGGGCGACAGAGCGAGACTGTCTCAGAATCAAAACAGAACAAACTAAATCTGGGAAATTCTAACCTTCTAAAGTTTACAAGGAAAACATCTCAAATTTGAAATTTCTGTCTTTAATTTTAGACATATTATTATTCTGTATCTCTGAAATGAATCCAGAGGCAACAGGGCGTTTTTCCTCTTCATCCCTAATACCCACCTTCAACCCCCTGCCCCAGCACGGGTACCATCTCTGACGCATTTAACATAAAAACTTAAATATTCGAACATCCATATCAAATGGGAAGAGTTTGGCAGGTATGTTTTTAACATATAGGTCATAACATGTTATGAATCCCATCCAGTTCCTGTTTTTCACCCGACGCTGCTGTGAAAATCTAACTGTGTTGAGGCTGTTTTCTCCACTGCAGAGCCACTGTTCCATCACACTTGAACTGTCTAATCCCTTGGAATGGACGCCTAGGTTGCCACTAAGTCCATGCTATCACAAGTAAAATACTACAGTGAAATCTCTGTACACCTTTTCAGAATTTCTCTAGGATATATTTACCCAAGAGTGGGACTGCTGGGTTATAGGTCACGCACATGTTTCATTTCACTAGATTCTTCCAAAATATGTGTACCAGTCATGCTCCCACCAGTGTACACATGCAAATTTCCATCTCCCTCATCAGTACCAACAGCGGTATTATCCATCTTTCCGAATTTTGCCATTCTCAGAGGTAGAAATACATTTCTCATCATTGTTTATATTTGTATTTCTATACTGGGGATTTCTAGCTTAAAATACCATCTGACCGACAGTCTTTGATTTAGACATTCCCACTCCCCACCAGAATACCCGATTTCTTTTTTTAAAAACGGACAAAAGTAAATAGCATTTTAAAAAATGAGAATGGAATTGTAACAAAACAAACCTACTACCCTAAAAGAATTTCCATAAATCATCCCCATCCACAATTCCAGCTCCACATTGTATGGCCCCAGGGGTTATACCACCCAGAAAACCAGAAAGCCACCTTCTCTTGCATGGGTATAACTTCGGAAGTAGAGAGAATACTTTTGCCCACTCTAGCCTTCAGTTCCTCTGCTTCTAGACCCATTATGAGACCAAAACTTCTAAGAAAAGGGGAGGGAAGTGGGAGTGGTGGGTGGGACTGGCCATGCACATCATGCTCTGAGACATACGCTACTAAGCAAGGAGAGTTGAACTGGAGACAGGACTCGTCCTGGCGACAGCGCCCTAAGAGAGTATGGCCACCATTCTCACCACACGCCTCCCTTAACTCTTTAGTAAAATCTGCAATTGGAGCCACACTCTAGATGGTGGTGTCATCTGTGGGGAAAGGAAGACATGAGGAGGAATAGACTGGAGGACGGCATAAATCAAAAGCCTGTTAGACCTATTCAATTGACTCTCATTAGACATCTGAATTAAGATGCCAAGGAAGCAGATGGATTTTAGCCTCAGGAGCTCAGAGGAGAGATGAAGGCTGAATCTATAAATGTGGGAGTCATCTACATGTAGATTTATGTAAACCCACAACAATGGGTGAGATCCTGGGAGTGAGCATAGACAGTGAAGAGGAGGGGAGGGGAGGGGAGAGGAAGAGAGGAAGAGAGGAGAGTGGAGGGGAGGGGAGGGCAGGGGAGAGGGCAGGGGAGGGGAGGGGAGGGAAGGGAAGGGAAGGGGGACGGGAGAGGAAGGGAGGGGAGGAGGAGAGGGGAGGGGAGGGGAGGGAAGGGAAGGGGGAGGGGAGAGGAAGGGAGGGGAGGAGGAGAGGGGAGTGGAGGAGATGGGAAGGGGAAGGGAAGGGAGGGTAGGGAAGGGGAGAGTGGAGGGTAGGGGAGGGTAGGGGAGGGGGGAGGGGAGGCGACGGGAGGAGAGGGCCCAGAACCTAGCCCTGGGGCACGCCTACATCAGAGATATAGCAGAGGAGCGAGAACCAGCAACAGAAACTGGAAAGGGACAGCCAGTGAAGTAGGAAAACTAGAACAGTATGCCACCACAAAAGCCAGAGAAACAAATGCTTTAAGAATGAGAGAGTAATCAGCTGCATCAACTGCTCTGAGAAGTCAAATCAAATGAAGACAGAGAAAGAACCACGAGACGTAGGAACATGGACATCACTAGAGACCTGAACAGGCACAGTTTTCAAGAGCAGACTCCTGTTAGAGTGGTTAGGATGGGCAGGAGATGAGCAAGTGGGGACAACACTGGCCACTCTTCTAAGTTTTGCTGTAAAGGTGAGCAGAGAAACGGGACCGAGAATAAAGAGGGGCATGAGGTAGCCAGGATTCTCATGTTTTGTCCTCACATGTCAGATTCTATTGCGTGCTTTTACACTGGTGGGATGAGCTAGCAGAGCTGGAGAAATTTACAGTGGAGAAAAAAGAAGGAATGAGATCAAGGGCAAATGTGGAAAAATTTTAAAGAGAGTATAAAGCTGTCAGAAGTGGGTCTACACATATCGCCCATGAAATGAGCACAGGGGCCTGTGGCGATAAGAGGGTGGTGTATTTCTCCAGAGTGACCACCGGTCAGAGAAGCCTCTGGCAAGTGCACAGGGAAATTGCTGCAGTCTCACTAGAAACATGTGATTAGTGACAGCTCTTGGTTTTTCGTGTTTTCATGAATAACATGCTTTTTCGGGTTTTTCTATTATTTTAATTAATTTTAATTGACATAACTGTATATGTTTATGGTGTATAATGCGATGTTTTAATATACGTATATAGTGCATTTTACATGATAAAATCAAGCTAATTAACATATCCATCGCCTCACATCCTTATTTGTGGTGAGAACATTTAAAATCTACTCTTTTCGCAATTTTGAAATATGCACTATGCTATTATTAACTATAGCAACCATGCTGTGCAAGAGATCTCTACAACACATTCCTCCTGGCTAAATAAAATGTTGTACCCTTTGAACAACCTCACCCCTTTCTCATCCACCGGCCTCTTCCCCAGCACCACTGGACTCTCTCTGTCTGAGTTCAACTTTTATGGGTTCCACATATAAGTGAGTTCATATATTTGTATTTCAGTGCCTGTTTATATCAGTTACCATAATACACTCCAGGTTCACCCACGTTGTCACAAATGACCATGTTCTTCTTTTTAAGGCTGAATAGATTCCATTGTGTATATGCACCACATTCTCCTAATCCATTAAGCCACTGATAGACACTTAGCTTGCTTGCATTTCTTAGCTATTTTGAATAATGAGACAGTAAACATAGGAGTGTGGATATCTCTTCAAAATATTGATTCCTCTCCTTTGGATCCATAGTGGGATTGCTGGATCACATGGTAGTTCTATTTTTAGCTTTTGAAGCACTGCCACACTGTTTTCCATAAGGGCTGTATCAATTCACGTTCTTCCAACAGTACATACGTGTTTCCTTTTCTTCACATCCTCACCAACATTCATCGTTTGTATCTTTTACTACAGCCATTCTAACAGGTGTGAACTGATATCTCACTGTGGTTTCAATTTGCATTTCCCTGATGATTAGTGAGGCTGAGCATCTTTTCATGGATCTGTCGGCAGTCTGTACGTCTTCTTTTGAGAAATGTCTGTTCAGGTCCCCTGCCCATTTTTTAATAGGGTTATTTGTTTTCTTGCTCTTAAGTCACTTGAGTTTCTTATATATTTTTAATATTAGCTCCTTATCAGATGTATGGTTTCGAAATATTTTCTCTGAATCTGTGAGTTGTCACTTTACTTGGATAACGGATGTTTTAAAGTTGCATTTTGTTGCATAATATTTTGTCATGATATTAGGTTATTGTACAGTATTTTGTTAGCAATTACTGAACTCTTTTTGGACTTAACATGCCTCGACTTCAGAAATATCATTAAGCTGTAAAAAGCCAATCCTAGACAGTCCAAGGAAAATAACTCCTTTGACTATATTAGAATCAATTTGATAATTCAGAAAGGTAGCCCGATGCATTCATTCATTGAAGCATATATATCAGGAGCCTACTGTGTGGCAGACACTGCCTTAGACATAAGTAAACGGCCATGGTTCTGGCAAATAAATAATTACAATGAGATAGAGTGGTCAGGAAAGTCCTCTGAGAAGAGAGATCTGAGCCCAGACCTGAAGGATTTAAAAAAAAAAAAAAATCCACTGCATAGAGAACAGAATGCAAAGTTCTAGATAGAAGGAACATTCTATGGGGGTGGCTAATGCTAAGTGTGAGCAAGAGTACAAGGCAATGGCACCTTGCTGCTAGTGAAGGTATAAACTGACGAACATTTTCAGTAGGGGGAGCAATTAGATAATTTTATGTAGGAATTTCACTTCCAGTAATTTATCCTTAGGAAATTCTCAAGACTACAATCAAAACTGCACATTGCCTCCCCGTAATTCATTCTTCACAAGAGCATAGGCTAAGAGGATTTTTTAAAACCTAGATTAGTTTGTTCCACGGATGTGCTGGCAAACATTGAACAACTGGCTCTCTAGGGGAAGAGCAGCATCTGCTGTAAACTCCTGCGGTACAAACACAGACGGCCCCGGGCTTACGGCGGTTCGACTGATGATCTTTTGACTTTAGGATGGGTTTACAAGAATATTAAATGCAGTTTTGACTGATGATATTTTTCACCTACAATGAGTTTATCAGATTATGTCCTGATAAGTTGAGGAGAATCTATAACTGTCTGCAACCCAGATCAAGCCACTTATCAACAGGATGTCACTGAATAAGGAGCTGGGAAGAGACATGCCAAGAGGCTCTAAGAAGCCCCCGAGGGCCCACTTCAGCACACCACAGTGTCCTTCTGCTGCACAGAAGCCTCCAGTGCGTGTCCATCAAACCTTGCAACTGAGTCCACACTCCTCAGCCTGAGCTCCAAAGCTCTCCCTGCCCAGGTGGCTCCTGCCCACCTCCCATACTTCCTCCCACCACACCATCTCCCCTGTACTCCCTGCTTCTGAATTTTGACTGAACTCTCACGTCTTTTGTAATAAGAGAAAAAAATCTATATGATTACATTTTTTAAGTGGTCGAACATTATAAAGGCAATGGAACGCAAAATTAAGAGAACATGAAATGCCCTAGACGAAGCAGGAATGGGAGGCTGCAAATGGGTTCCCTCAGAGACCAGGCAGAGGTAAGGCAGGCTGGGAGAGAGCTCAGCCTGATAAAAAGCAGCAAGGGGCCGGGCACGGTGGCTCCCATCTGTAATCCCAGCACTTTTGAGAGGCTTAGGTGGGTGGATCATGAGGTCAGGAGATTGAGACCATCCTGGCCAACATGGCGAAACCCCGTATCTCCTAAAAATGCAAAAATTAACCTGGTGTGATGGCAGGCACCGGTAATCCGAACTACTTGGGAGGCTGAGGCAAGAGAACCGCTTGAACCTGGGAGGTGGAGGTTGCAGTAAGCCGAGATGGTGCCATTGTACTCCAGCCTGATGACAGAGCGAGACTCCATCTCAAAAAAAAAGGGGGGGGAGGCAGCGAGGGGAGTGATTCCAAATCAGAAAAACACAGGACACAGAGCAGCAGATGGTGCAGAAAGAAATGATGAGGTGAGGTTGTCCCTCAGGGTTTGATCCACGCCTGAAGAGAGGTAACCCTCAGGTTGGGGGGATGGAAACAGAGGCCAAGACACTCAAAGCTGAGCCAGGAAGGAAACTTGAGTATCCAGGTTGAAAATCCCCAAGGGTCAGAACTGGAAGAACCATGGAGCTCTGGAGGGCAGCGCTGTTCACGACAGCAGCCAGGAGAGGTGTGTAGCTGCTGGGCGCCCGCCATGGGCCAGTCCACACCGCGCTGTGCTGGAAGGGTCACTTACGTGCAGAATTCAAAAACTCCGCGCAAAAACATGTAAAATGCTTTCTCAATAATTGTATTGGTTTGGTGTTGAAATGAGAATATTTTGGGTGCATTGGATGAAATAAAATATGTTAATTTTACTTGTTTCTTTTTGCTTTTTTAATGTGGCTGCTAAAAATCTTAAAATTATACAGGTGGCTCAAATACTGTTTATACTGGACAGCACTGATCAAGCCCAATCGTTCCATTTTACAGATGATAAAACTGAGCTAGCAAGGTTAAGGGGCTGGAATTCTTTTGTGAAAGCCACACAGCTAATTAGTGAGAGAGGAGAGAGCAAAACTCAGACTTCTCACCACCCAATCCAATCCTTCTGCCTCCTCACCCAACACACCCATCAAATGTTTGATTCTGGAAGCATTTCAATGACATATTTGGTTTCTCCATGGAAAACTGAGGTTATTGTTATCTGACATTCTGTGTACTTAGAACAACTAAAGGATTTTTTTTCCCAGTGCCCTTTGTTACTTTGAAAACCATCTTTGTGAAAAGATTTTTTCATGTTTTCATTAAAGTATCATTTCCACCCAACCCAGTGTAAGGTGGTGTATGATGTTCTACGTAACCATCCCCATGGAATGAGGTCTGGCAGTCTCCCACTGATAACAATTAAACTGGATCCCACCAGTTCATTTAGGGGCACGTTCTTTGTTTGCACAAGATCTAGCTGAAGCTGAAGAGTCACAACAGGACAAAGCTTCCCTGAGTTTTGGTTTTACGCTCATTGTCCAACGTAAAGCAGCAGAGCGGTACCGTTTCTTGGTTTTGACAAGGTCCTTGCAGCTGACATTGGGAGATGCCTACCCAGTAGCCCTTCTCTCCTCCTTCCCTCCCAACAGAACCCTGATACGATAAGGAACAGCTGAAGGCTCCACCAATACAGCCACATCTTCCAGCTCCATCTGCAGCTAAGGGAAGCCAAGTCACGTAGATCAGGCCAAGGAGGTACCATCATTACTAGGTGGACTGCAGGGAAAGTTCTTCCTAAGGAGCTGACTCCAATATCAGGCTTCCTTTTGCCCTCCAACCTGCCACTTGTTCAATCGGTGAGGCAGGAAGCCACACTAAAAATGGCAGGGTGGACAGACCCTGATGACATCAGAGAAGTGCCCCACCAGGCCCAGGCTGCCTCCTCCTGACTTGCTGTAACAAGAAAAGTCAAATTGCAATTTGTTCTTCAGGTCACCGTACTCCAAAAGTCAAATAAAATTTCTGATACAGAAGCCCAGTCTTTCACATCTGTCCATCACATAGAATGAAATGGTTTTAGGGGAAGACTATTTTAAAATGCAGGAATTTGCCCAAATCTCTGATTTGACCCAGTCAAAATCCTTGTACTAAAGAATTCTACAGAATGCCAGGCAAAGCGGGCTCCATGCAACTGTAGAGACCTTCCTGAAGCTTAGTGCCCTGGAAATGGCTGAATTGCTCTGTGGCATGCAGCACAAGGAAAAAGTGGAAACGATACCTGTGTTAGGTAACGTCAAGCACCCAGGGCCACTGGCATATCTGTTAACATTCTGGAGCAGGCCATGAAGTAGGTAGAAGCCACCCCACTTTTCTTGAATTTTTAACTGTCTGCAACCCAGATCAAGCCGCTCAGCCAATCTCTGGCATCTATCACCTTAGGATATGCCAATGCCATCTCGAAAGGACTCGTATTTTGGCAACCACCTTTTGAAAACTTCAAGAGCTGTGGATGTCTTCAAGATGATGAAATTACTTACCTCTGAGTTTCACGGTCAGTATATGTTGTCACCAAAACTGAGTCAAAACAGATGGATGGCAAAGATAGCGCACACACTGCCACATCAGAACTCACTCCGCAATTTCAGCATCTTCCTCAAGGAAAACAACAACCAACTTCTGTTGAAATTTACTTTTGAGTAGAGTTCCAATTTTCCTTTTGTTTTACTTGCACGATTGGAGTTTAATTTTTATTTTTGTAACATTTTTCCTTAAAAATTGAGAAATATAATTCTTTGGAATGTCATTTTTCCATTTCATATATGTAAAAGGAATCAATAACATAAGTTATAGGCAAAATTGTTCCTGGTGGTATTCTTGTGTGTGTGTTTGTAGAAATATAATGTAATTATTGCAAGGTACTACGTCGTATAGATGGTGAAAGTGAGGTTCAGGAAATCTAAGTAATTTATCTAATATCAGACAGTTAAGGATGGCTGCGTTCAAATCCATATAATCCCCACTCTACATCCCATTATCCCAGGACTCAGCCTCAGCGTCATAAGTTATGATCCAGTTGAGGGAGGAGAAAAGGAAAAACCAATTGCGCGGACCGCTAAAGGCGGTCTTCTGTAAAATTATTTTTAAATGAAAGACAGCCTCAAGCTACAGGCACAAATGCAGCAGCCTGGGGAAAACTCAGCTGCAGCTGCACAGGTAAGAAAGCGAGGCCCAACACGGCAGCCTTATTCTTGGTGTAATCAGTGAGCTCCCACAGAAAGGGCCCTCCCCTTTTCAGGCCACATACACAGTAGGCTCCACGGGAACTTGCGCAGGGAGGTAAGGGCTTACCCAAAACATAACCACAGTTACACAAACAAGAGACGCTGTGCTTTGAGCTTACCTAAGGAGATGCCCGCAGCTGCAGATAAGGGGAGTTACACAAACAGCTTCAGAGATGAGGGGAGTTTCTTATTAAAGCTTTGGAATTCAACTCTAAAAAGGCAACGCTCTTTCGAGTCCCCTCTCTGCGGCGGAGCACTTTCTGCTTTTGCTTATTAAACTTTTGTTCCAACCTCACCCTTTGTGTCCGTGCTCCTTAATTGTCTTGGTTGTGAAGTAAGGAACTCCGGGTGATGCCTCACAGTGAGAGTCTGCTACGCTGTGGTGCACTGGTGAGGCTCACGCAGTGAGCTCCGTCCCCTTACTGTACATGTGCAGAGATCCAGAACCTCTCACAGATGTTCCAGTTGCCTTCTAACTGATCCAGAAAAGCAGCTTAGGCCCAGAAAAGAGCATGTAAAGGTCATCAGGAGATGATCGCAGACAGTCTGCTGTGTCCCAGGAGGAAGATGGGAAGATTCGCTCCTGAAAAAGGCTGGGTCTGGCTGGGCAGGCCCCATGAGCACCAGGTTCCTGCCTGCCCAGTTGCCATGGGTCTCAATCAACGGTTCTCAAACTAATCAATCACCTGAAGAGCTTGTAAAATATATACATCTCCCTGTTAAAACTCCACCTAAGAGGAACTGATCTGAATCTTTGACGGTTGGGGTCTAGGCACTCATATTTTTTTAAGCAGACTGGGAATGGGGAAGGCAGGGTCACTGGGCATCTCATGGTATAAATGGCTGTTCTGCCTGCCCAGCCACAGCCTGGGGGAAGCGGGACAGAGCCTAATAACAAACATCGGTGATAATGATACTAAGCCCCTCACACACAACCCTGAATGCTGGTGTCCTCAGCCCCAGCAAAGTTAAGAGACGTGCCCAGGCTCCTGAGCAACAGACCCAGGCACTCTAATTCAAATGGCTTTTCGGCTTCCACCAACTCTGCTGCCTGAAATTTCTTGAGAGGAGCCTGAGACGGCAGCGCTAAAGCACAGATGCTGGTGCAGATGAGGGTTCAAAATAAAAAAGACTCAGACCCTCCACCGTGTGGAGAAAGGTTTGGCAGAGGGTCAGGCCCGTAACAGAGGAGCACCCTTGGGGAGCAAGTCCTGGCTGGTTCTCTGGATGGCTCTGGCTGCCCATTGTAGAGCAAACAAAAAACAAGAACCACCTCTAATCCACATTAAAAAGGGCCCAGAGAGGTGAAGAGGCTTGGCCAAGGTCACACAGCTTCCTATAGGCAGTTTCCTTTACAAAAACATTTCTTTTTTGTTTTTTGTTTTTTTAAGATGGAGTCTCACTCTGTTACCCAGGCTGGAATGCAGTGGCGTGATCTCGGCTCACTGTCACCTCTGCCTCCCAGGTTCAAGCGATTCTCCTGCCTTCTCCTCCCAAGTAGCTGGGATTACAGCTACTGTATTTTTAGTAGAGACAGGGTTTCACCATGTTGGCCAGGCTGGTCTCGAACTCCTGACCTCGTGATCCACCCGTATCAGCCTCCCAAAGTGCTGGGACTACGGGTGTGAGCCACCGTACCTGGCTTCCTTTAAGAAACCTTTCTTGAGCAACCCTATGTGCGCCTGGCCATACACTAGTGCCAGATTTAATGTGACCCTTGGCAGGAGTGTGTTATGAAAGAGGACCATGGGTTGGAGTAATACTGACATTCAGGCAGTCTTCCTAGGGGCAGTCCTCGCCATCAAGGGAACCTTGGTTTGAAAGTAGGCACCTCCCTGAGACAATCATACCCAATACAGCTTGATGAGTGTCACTGCCCAGCAGCAGAAGCAGAATCACAAACCCATCACTTGGGCCCAAGAACAGCCCACACCTAGACCCCAAAACTCCCATTCCTGCCCCCACCCTCAGCCCGTTTCTCTCCCCCACCCCAGCAGGCACACAGGGATCCCTGAAGGAACTTCAGAATTCACAAGCCTCTTGCAAGCGTCCCTCCACCCTACCCAGAAAGGCACCATGGCTTTCTGCTCCACACTCTCCGCTCTATGCACGATACCCCTAGCTGAGCCACAGTCTCCCCAGAGCCCTGCCCTGGCTCTGGATAAAACCGCAGCTGTCAGCATGTTAATTAGGACCTTGGGGGGGGGCTCACTGACTGACAATTAATAACTCCATCTCTCTGTTTCCTGCTGGTATATTATTAATTTATCGGGCCTCTCCAGTGGGGCCAGATAGAGAACACAGACTGTGCAAGAACACATTTCAATTTCAGGCTGAGACGCAGAGGAGGGGTGTTGAGAGAAGTGCCCATCCTCCGGGGGGCAAGGACACAGCCCTGCTTCCAGGACTTCACCCTACAGAAATGAAAGTGCACATCCGAAAGGCACGCAGGGGAGGCTTACTATGGCACAGCTGGTGAAGAGCAACTGGGAACGTCCGTTGACAGGGGCTGCTGGAACAAACTGGGTTCAGCCACGTTGAGGAATACTCTGCAGCGTGAAAGAGGTGCTGCGGACACCTTTCCAGAAAGGGCCAAAGATGCACACCATGTACTGTTAATTTTTTAAAGGAAAACAATAAGAGCAAAACAAAGACCTATATGTGTAATATAATTTCATTTTCATGACAGAAAGAGAGAAGGGAAGGAGGGAGGAAGGGAGGGGGAACTTTCCCCCAGCTTAAGCATAAACACAGGGGGAGATGCAACCACAACAGAGGGCAGCTGTGGCAGGGCTGAGACGGGGAGGGGCTGAGACGGGGAGG
>NW_022436965.1:9262356-9378773 GCF_009761245.1 Sapajus apella
AGCTGAGACGGGGAGGAGGTGAGACGGGGAGGGGCTGAGACGGGGAGTGGTTGAGACGGGGAGGGGCTGAGACGGGGAGGAGTTGAGATGGGGAGGGGTTGAGATGTGAAGGGGCTAGGATGGAAAGGGTTGAGTTGGGGGGGGTTGAGTTGAGAAGGGGTTGACGTGGGGAGGGGTTGAGCTGTGAAGGGGTTGAGATGGGAAGAGATTGAGTTGGGGAGGGGTTCAGATGAGGAGGAGATTAATTGGGGAGCAGTTGACACGGGATGGTTTTGAGATGGGTAGTGGTTGAATTGGGGAGGGCTTGAGATGCGGAAAACGCCCTTCACTCATTTGCAGCCATGGGTCCAGGCGAGCACTTAAGGACGGCAAGGTGTTGCCAGTGGTCAGGGAGAAGGCAGGCCTTGGACTGCCGTGGGAGTCCCGGGGCGCTCACCCTGCCCTGCCAAGGCCCTTCCTCCTCCTGGCTTTGCTTTCCTTCCTTGTGATGTGAGCGCTGACCACGAGGCTGCCCCAGCCCCTCCAGCTACACAGTGGAAAGCATCCCAGCGAGACTGTGGCTGCAATACACAGAAACAACCACTTGGGGGCAGCATAAACGGGGAAAAAAATACCTCTTCAGAAGAAGAGGGAAAATGTGACAAATTGTGTGCAGGTTCCTAGTCTCCTGATCCGTAGGCAGTGATGCTGCTTTTGTAGAACAGCAGTGAGGCCGAGTAGTGGGATGTGAGCACAGCTGCAGAGGATCTGGAAGGGGGTCCCCAGGAGAGGCGGGGGCAGGGAGAGAGCTTCGGAGAGTCCCCTTCCTCACTCCCAGGCCAACCTGCATGCCTCATTCCTTCCCTATTATAGGCTTTGTGAGAAAAGGAGGAAGAGAAAGATGGTTAGAGGAGCTAAAAGCAGAAGAGAAGGAGGACGGTATGGCTGGGGTGACAGCTGCTGAGGCGGGGTCCTCAGAAGGGTGCCCCGTGCCCACCTCCTTCTCTGCACCTCAGCTTTCTCACCTGCACCTTCAATGAGAAGTTATGTGAGATGAATTGTAAAGGTCTTTTCATCGGTGCCTGGAAGTCTACAGGGTGTCTAATTCTGCGTGTGTATGTGGGGTTTTCAGCAATTTCATAAATATTTTTTCAGCCGAAAAGGTCGAAGCAAATTCCTTCAATTATGTTCATCTCCTCCACAATGAGCACTTCCTTTTCTGCACATGTCTTCATCCATCCCCTCACATTCAAGAGGAAAACGCCCTTCACTCATTTGCAGCCATGGGTCCAGGCGAGCCCTTAAGGATGGCAAGGTGTTGCCAGTGGTCCGGGAGAAGGAAGGCCCTGGACTGCCGTGGGAGTCCCGGGGCGCTCACCCTGCCCTGCCAAGGCCCTTCCTCCTCCTGGCTTTGCTTTCCTTCCTTGTGATGTGAGCGCTGACCACGAGGCTGCCCCAGCCCCTCCAGCTACACAGTGGAAAGCATCCCAGCGAGACTGCGGCTGCAATACACAGAAACAACCACTTGGGGGCAGCATAAACGGGGAAAAAAATACCTCTTCAGAAGAAGAGGGAAAATGTGACAAATTGTGCGGCTGGCGCTAGAGGGCGCCGCTTTTCCCACTTTGTTCTGAAAGGTGGCTGGGGGCAGAATCTCCATATTTTGACATGTCGAGAAGGCTGAAGAGCCTCCTTCTGCAGATATGGCCATGGGGGCAGAGTGGAGGCAGCCCAGCACGAGGGCAGAATGGGAGAGAGAGGACTGCCTCACCTGAGCCTCCACAAAAGGAAACACAGAATGGGCTGATCTGGCCTGGGCACCAGGCTGCAGAGTCACAAACCCTGTCCCCGGCCTCCTCCCCCAGGGCCTGCCTTAGAAGGGGAGAACTTCACAGTGGATCTCCCTGAGCCTGGCTCCCAGCACTGTGCTCTGGAAAAGAAGGAAGCCCTCTGCTTTCTCTCAGGGCATCCAGTGGCTTCAGAAAGAAAAAGGGAGTGTGTGTTTTTAGAGGGGGAGGAAGTCTCCAGGTCACTGTAGAAGTCTCTGGCAGAGAGGTTATGCATTCATGCTCTGCAAGAGATGAGAGTCGCCAGGCACTTAGCAGGGGCCAGTCCCCCGCTTCCCAGTACAGGACCCTCCTTGTCAGAGGCGGCCTCCGCTGCAAGCGCAGAAACCCACACAGCTCACCCACTACCTTGTTTATCCTCACACGCTGTTCTCTAGGGAAGCATTTCTAGAACTATGGAAGGTTTGAAGGGAATGGCAAGTCACCAGACACCAGACCTAGAAACAGGCTCTTTTTGCTAATCCCGGGAGGACAAGTAAAGAAAAATCAAGGGTGTGTGAAGTTCCCCAAGGGACTCTGCTTAAAACAAATCTAGAAATCACCCAAATTGTGTCAGTTCCCAAGGGAAGCCCAGCTCTCTGGATTCTCTGTGCCTTCCTGCTCTGCTCAGAATTCCAAGAAAGCAGGGCATATGCGCCAGGTCTCTTCCTGGCTGGTGGATTTCAAATGTGTTGCTGGTTAGTGATAGCCCAGTGTGTGGAAGGCTCATGATTCCTGTGTTCCACTGGCATATGTTCTGGTTCCTGCACACCTGTTCTACTACAGCCTTACGATCCTGAAGCGCCTCATCTGAGTGAGAAGGCTGGATTTTGCAGACCTGCAACCTCAGGTGCCTTCAGGACCAAGTCAGTCCTCTAAATGAGTGAATTAGCCCAAAGGCAGTAGAGAGTGGTGGGGAATACCGTGACCTGGAGACTTCCTGCCCCCTCTAAAGACATAGACACTTAAATAAAATTAAAATATCTGGATGAAGCACTCATATGTAACTGAACAAACTCTGCCATGCACCCTTTCGGCAACAGCAGTTCCACAGATGCCTGTATTCTAACAACCCAAGCGATGTCTGATGCTGGCGGCAGGGGGCAGCATGTGGACTGAGGTCTCCACTTAGTCTGACTAGACCTGCATGAGATCTTCGTCACCAGGCTAGAGTGTAGTGGCATGATCATGGCTCACTGCAGCCTCGACCTCCTGGGCTGAAGTGATCCTCCCACCTCAGCCTCCTGAGTAGCTGTGACCCTAGGTGTGCTCCACCATGCCAGGCTAATTTTTTCATTCTTTTTAAGAGATGAGGTCTGCCTATGTTGTGCGGGCAGGTCTGAAACTCCTGGGTTCAAGCAATCCTCCCACCTTGACCTCCTAAAGTCCTGAGATTACAGGCTGAGCCACAGCTCCTGACCATAGCATTGCAGTTTTTTAGAGAGACTGGGGTCTTACTATGTGGCCCAGGTTGGTCTCAAACTCCTGGGCTTAAGCCATTCTCCTGCCTCGGCCTCCCAAGATGCTGGGATATTACAGGCGTGAGCTGCTGCACCCAGCCTGTGGCCACAGGATTTTGTTTTACTACATAAACCTAAGCTTCAAGGTTGAGACACGTGTTGCCTTATAGAGTATGTTGCTGATGTTGCATGCGGTGCAAATGCTGGAGAGACTGTTGGTTGGATGTGATCACCCCTACCTGCAGGGCACATGAGGCAGCAGTGGGCGGGACTTCAGGACAGGTTCCTCCGACCTTATCACTCACACTGTCCACTGACCTTCACATAAAGCACCAGCAGTCACCCAGGCTCTCCGGACCCCATCTTCCTCACCTGCAAATGAGGCAGCTGGACCAGATGAATAATAATAATGAGAATGAGAATGGCTCATGGGCATTGACTGTTGACCTTGTGCCAGGCACTGTGCATTTCTTCCTGTAACCTCCCACATGCTGCTGTGGTGCACTGATGTGTACAGCTGACCCCAAGCCTAACTGCAGCCTCTGCACCAGGGTCTTTGGCAAACCTCTGATGCCTGCTGTATATAGCGATGGCAAGTGACAGGCTCCTGAAGGTAAGGAACTGGACATGAAGGAGAAAAACAACCAAGCATTAGACTAAGTACTTTGTGTACTGTTTTTCCTCCATAACAATTCAAAAAGAATGCTGTATTCATCCACAATCTAGCAAAAGGAAAACGAGGCTCAGAAGGGTTGGATATTTTACCCAAGGTCAAATAAGACACGGCTCAATGGCGATCAAACAGTAGCTTGAAGGAGGACGGTTCTCAAACAAGCTGCAAGGTAACCAGCTCGCCTTCTCCAGCTCATGAGGCTCCACACCCCAGGGCACCTGGTCTAAACCGAGAGCCGCTAGGTCGTGAGCTTCCTGGACTAGACTGTTCAGCATCACTGGAGCTATCAGAGGCCAGGTGAACACACAGGTGGTGGCTCTAACCATAGCCACTGTCATGGAGCATTCATAAATATTCATTCACAAATAATTACTGAGGGCCTTTGTGTCCGCATCGCCCTCGGCACTGGGGCCATGGAGTCAACTAGGCAGTCACATCACCAGTCTCATGGAACCAACATTCTTGTGAGGGTAGGTGGTCTACTGCATAGGTGACGTGGCACAGTGACCAGGCGTCCATTTTAGACAGTGTGATGAAGGACAGCCTCTCTGAGGAAGTATCATTTGAGCTAAGGTCTAAATGGCAAGAATGAACCAACCCTGTTGAGATCTGGAGAAAATTCCAGGCAAAGGGAGGAGCCAGGGTAGAGACATAAACAGGCATAGCCTAAATAAAAGGTGAGTGAGCAGGAGCTCAGGGCACGAGGGGGAGAGTAGATGAGGCCAGGAGTTAAGCAAAGCTCAGGTGGGGTAGGGCCTTACGAGCCAGCAAATGGAGTTCAGATTGTCCCTGCTTGAACACTGCCCTGATTCTAGGGAAACAAAGATGCAAAGACAGGTCAGGAGGCCATCGCAATGGTCCAAAGGACAGCGGCTTGGAAGAGATTGGTAGCAGTGGGGATGGAGAAGTGGTCGGACTTGGGAGATGTTGCTGACAGGGCTTGCCACTGATCAGAAGTGAGGGAAAAGAGAGAGAAATAAAAGATCATGAAAATACTTGGCTTGGACAACGGGAGAAACAGCGGTGCCCTTTACGGAGGTGAGGAGAAATGAGGCGCCAGACAGGATCAGAAGAGGATCAAGAGTTTTGTTCCAGCCAGGTTATGTTTTAGAAGCTGGTTAGACAGGTAACACGGCAGAAATGCCAGACAACCATTTGGCTACAAAAGTCAAGGGTTCGTAGGAAATTTACATTTGAGACTCATTTGTAGATGTGTGGGTCACCCAGGGAGACTGAAGGCAGAGAAGAGACCCAGAATAACCCTGGTGCTCATCAACATTTTGAGGACCCCCCCACCAGACTATGTGGTCTAATCATTGTGGTCAAAATTTACAACAGGCCCGCAAGGTAGGTATTATTTCTCACCTCTATTCAACAAATGCCGAGGTTACAACCTGCCCAAGCCCACAATTTACAAGTAGCATTGCAAGAATTCAGTCATGAACGGAGCTCCCGTCATGTACCCAGTACTGGGCGGGTTAGTATGGGGACACCAGTGAGTAGGATGGGTCACTAGAACAAGCGTGGGCTTTGGAATGAGAGGACCTGGAGGGAATGCTCACTCAGTGATACTGGGCAGATAACCTCACCTTATCAAGCCTCAGCTTCCCAATATGTAAAATAACTTTGTTGTTGTTGTGTTTCATTTTGCAAATGTCCACTAAGTGCGTACTATGCGTCCAGCACGGTGCTAAGAAATGGAGACACAATGGGGAGCAGACAGGTTTCTCTGCTGACAGTCTAGTGGGGGACACAGACACACAAACAGGCAATTACAATGTAGTGTGCTAAGTACTATCATTACGGAAATACCCCCTCCCTCTTTATAGAGTAAGTCATGCCCACCTACGCAGACTTTAAAGTTACACATAATTTCCTTTCTTCCAGACCCGTATGCAATCATAATACCACACAAAATGTTTCTGTTCTTCATCATGGTACCTACTATTTCCATTTGAATAAATAATACATGCAAATCACCCACCATACAGCCAGTGCTGAATAAATGGTGGCCGTCATTATGAAGACATAGGTTTTTGACCTAGTACCACCTCTAACTTCGGAGATCATTTTTCTCTGCTGTAAACTAGAAATAATACTAGCTAACTCATGGGGTCATTGTGAGGCTCAGATGAGCTCATGTATATGAAAAATGTTTTAAGCTGGAGAGAACTGTATTAAAGTATTAGAAAAACATCTCAACATGCCCACTTGCTAAAGTTATAAAACTTAGTACACAAGAAACACTTGGTGTTAACCAAGAGGTCCTCACCACCTGAAAAGTAGGACTGAGGAAACCTTTAAATAGGTTCTTTGGAAAACAACATTCTACACGAGAAAATCTGCTCCATCTGAAATCACCTAAACTACTCCTTCTCCCTCCACATTTGGCTCACCCAGCCAAAGACAAAAGCAGGAGACCTCCCAGGTTGGTTTCTAGTCTGTTTCACTCATCACCAGGGTCCTGACTCGGTGTCTAGGAGACAGGATTTGTAAAGCTGGTGGTGTGTGTCCTGGGCTTTTGGCTGTACAGGAGGTGGACAGGGTCTCAGGAGGAGCAGGAAGCTGCTGGGGCTGCCCGCAGAGAACCCTACCTGATTTCTCACTGTCACAAATCCAAGCCCTGAGAAAGGACCGGGCTGCCCCTGTCCTAGAGCCAAGGGGATCCTGTCTAAAGAACGTACGTCAGTAGAAACTGAAAGGCAGGAGACAGAAGGAGGAAAGTTTCTATCTCTACAAAGTGCATGCAGGTACGAGGTCCTGAGCAGCCCTGAAGTGGGGCAGAGAACAGACTCCCCATTTGCACTGCTGACTGTTCAACTGGAGGACTCTGTGCAGTCAGCAACCTGCACAACCACACAGTTGACCAGGGAACTAAGCTGCCTCCTTCCCTGGAACTTAGCTGATTGGAATGGATATCAATTCCCCTCAATATGTTTATTTCATCATTCTTTCAGCAAATACTTATTGTGAGCCAACTGCACACTAGGCACCGTTTCGGACCCTGAAGGTAAGACAAAGGCCCTGCTTTCAAGAAGTTTGCACTCCAGTGCAAAATGTGTGTTCGTGTGTGTGTGTGAGTGTGTGTGTTTGTGTGTGTGTGTGTGTGTGTGTGTGTGTTGGGGAAACAATAAGGGCGATGATGAAAAATAAAGAGGGAAAGAGAGTCACAATAGGGGAATGCTATTTAAATAGGGTGACAAGGTTCTCTCTGAGCAGAAACTTAAATGAAGTGAGAGAGAAGCCATCCCGGTATATGGGGAAAGGATTCTAGGAAAAGGGACCAGCAAAAGGCAGAGGCTGATGTGGGAGGTCTGAGTACATCAAGGAATAACAAGGGGCCAGCGTAACCAGAACAGAAGGAGTAACAGGAAAGATGAAGAAATAAAACCACAGATGCCCTGGCATCTTTAGAAGGCTGGCTGGGCAAGGGGGAGAGGGAGAAGTTGGAGATCATGTCCTGAGCTAAGGACTGACAGGAATCATTTCTTAAGACTCTTGGGCAGAAACTCCTTGTACTATCTTTCTAAATCCTTTATAAATCAAAGAAGAAAAAGAAAGGATCTTCAGCTCTGGTTGGGGAAACAGAGTCTAGCAGGGAGACGCAGACGCAGGGAGGCTCATCAAGAGGTGGTTGACATTATGATCTTGGGCAAGTGACTTAAACCCTCTATCCCCCAATTGCAAAAGTGGGGACAATCGTGGTACCAGCCTCAATCAATTATTACATGGATAAATCAATTAATATTTGTAAAGTACCTACAGTAGTGCTGGGCATCTAGTATCATATACGGGTGTGTGGAATAAAAATGATAAAAGGTGCTTAGACCAGGGAGACAGCAGTAGACATGGAGAATACATTCTGAAGGGAGAGACACTGGGGACTGGCAAGAATTGAGTGTCAATGTGGGAATCAGAATGACTCCAACATCACTGGCCCAAGTAACAGAAAAAATACAGGTTTAATGAAAGAGAAGGCAGGGCGCGGTGGCTCACGCCTGTAATCCCGGCACTTTGGGAGGCTAAGGCAGACAGATCACGAGGTCAAGAGATCGAGACCATCCTGGCCAACATAGTGAAACCCCGTCTCTACTAAAAAAATACGAAAATTATCTGGGCATGGCGGCATGTGCCTGTAGTCCCAGCTACTTGGGAGGCTGAGGCAGGAGAACTGCATGAACCTGGGAGGCGGAGGTTGCAGTGAGCCGAGATTGCACCAGGTTGCATCCAGCCTGGCACCTGGTGACAGAGCGAGACTCTGTCTCAAAAAAAAAAAAAAAGGAAAGAGAAAACTACAAGAGAAGCAGGTTTAGAGGGAAATCAATATTTTGATGTTGGACATGTTCAATTTGAGATGCCAATGGATGTACAAGTAAAGATGGTGAAATCTAAAATTCAGGGAAGAGGTCCTGGGTAGAGATACACCTTTAGAGGTCAGCAGTGTATGATGTGAACCAAAGGTCTGGGACTGGACAAGAGCTCTAGGAAGGAAGCCCTGGTGAGAAGAGAGCAGGCTGAGGACGGAGCCCTGGGACGTCCAGTGTTTAGGAAGGATTGTGAAAAGGAAGCGGAGACTAGCAAAAGAGATTGAGGAGCAACCAGCAAGGCAGGAGGAAAACCAAGAGTGCGGATCACAAAAGCCATGTGAAAAAGCAGCTCCACCTGTAATCCCAGCTTGGGAGGCTGAGGCAGGAGAATCACTTGGGGCCAAGGATTTGAGATCAGCCTGGGCAACATAGCAAAATCCTGTCTCTAAAAAAATAAAAAATAAGGACCGAAGAGTTTCAAGAAAGAGGAAGTGATCAAATGTTGCTGCTAGGTCAAGGAAGATGAACACGAAGGAACATCCATTGGATTCTGCCTTGGGGAGGCCAATGCCACCATGTCAACAGCTGTTTGTTTGCCTGGGACAAAGACCTGATTGGAATGGGTTCCAAAGGAAATTGTAAGGGGAAAAAATGGAGGCAGAATAGACAAACGGGCTCATTTTGCTCTATGTGGGCACCAGACTCCACATGGAACTTGCGGGGTGGTCAGTCCACAGTAGCAGAAGGTAAAGGCCTGGCACCAGGGCCCAGGTGCAGCAGGTGGTCAGTGTGGGGATGGAGCCTGTACATGCCTCTCCTGATTGCTGCTATTTTCCCAGTGAAGTGGGAAAGCAATCATAGTCATGAGCTAGGAGTGAGCTGGCAGGAAATGATGGGATTTGAGAGTTAAGGGAAAAGCATGTGAAATAATCTCTAGAGGAATGAGAGTGAAGAGAAAAGGGAAAAATAGTAAGATTTCTGGGCAGGACTAAGGGCCAACCGGAGGAGGCAGTCGTCAATTCACAGTGAGATCTATCAGCATGGTTGTGAGCTTTTCTATAGCAATGGTCACCTGCCCACATGTACATGAAGAATAGGGCCAATTGGGAT
Source organism: Sapajus apella (assembly GCF_009761245.1). Taxonomy (NCBI): domain Eukaryota; kingdom Metazoa; phylum Chordata; class Mammalia; order Primates; family Cebidae; genus Sapajus; species Sapajus apella. The sequence continues at coordinate 9,271,712 of NW_022436965.1, forward strand.
TTAGCAGGGCTGAAGTTCTACCAGGCCACGTATAACAAAGCAACAGAGGAACAATGAAGCTGAGGGTGAAAACAAGGAGATTACAGTGATGGTGGAGCATGAAGTACACTAGAAACCAACTTGAGCTCCAGCATTCTTGCCCTTTGTGGATGACTCATTCTATCTTAGAAGTTGGTCGAAACTCAGGAGTTCGAGACCAGCCTGGCCAACATGGTGAAACCCCATCTCTACTAAAAATACAAAAAATCAGCTGGGTGTGGTGGCAGGTGCCTGTAATCCCAGCTACTCAGGAGGCTGACGCAGGAGGCGGAAGTTGCAGTGAGCCAAGATCGCGCCATTGCACTCCAGCCTGGGCAACAAGAATAAAACTCTGTCTCAAAAAGAAGAAAGAAGAAGAAAAAGAAGTAGTAGCAGTAGTAGTTGGTAGAAGAAAGAGCTTGAGAGGGTAGGAGGAGACCTCAAGTGAAAGGTCACTATTTTATCTGGAAAATGTGTTTGGTGCTTAGAATGGAATTCAGTTTGATAAGATGGGGAATAATGACTTGGGAAGAGGATCATGAAAAGGTAATAGTATCAATGTCTTGTGGATGCAGTGAGATTAAAGAATCTTGGCTGGGCGCGGTGGCTCATGCCTATAAACCTAGCACTTTGGGAGGCTGAGGTGGGTGGATCGCCTTAGGCCAGGAGTTCGAGACCAGCTTGACCAACATAGTGAAGCCCCGTCTCTACTAAAAATACAAAAAATTAGCCAGGCGTGCTGGTGGGCTCCTGTAATCCCAGCTACTCAGGAGGCTGAGGCAGGAGAATCACTCGAACTGGGGAGGCAGAGGTTGCAGTGAGCCAAGATCGTGCCATTGCACTCTAGCCTGGCCAACAAGAGCGAGACTCCACCTCAAAAAAACCAAAAGAATCTTGGGAATTGAGCACTAGAGGGAGTGAAGTGGAGAGAAAAGAGGGGTGGTCACACAGTGGGCTGAGAGTATGGAGGCGTGCAGCTATTACAAGATCCAGGCAGACCACGGGGGTGAGCTCTCAGCAGGAAGCAAGAAGGCAAAGTTACAAAAGAGAAGAGGCTAAGGAACCAAGAGGCCAGGGTGCAGGTAGCGTCATCTACATGGATACTGAAATCACCAAGAACTGCTGGCAGCTGATGATGTGGGGAGAGAGGCAGTAAACCCAGGGCTAGCCCACTCTTCCTGGAATGAAGCAAGTGACTTGGGGGTCTATAGATGGTGGCAACCAGGGGTAGGAGGTGCTATTGTCTGATGATATGTGCTCCACAGCTGGCATTTTTAGGAGAGGAGAGGGGAATCATGGTCTAGAAGCAAGAGTGAGGAGCAAGTTGCTTCTCCAGACTCCAGAGTCCAAGGCTGCGTGGAAGGGAAAGCAGCGGTCACGTGAGGCAGCTGCAGAGCAAGCTGCATTGCTGCGGGGGGGACTCCAGCAGGAATAAGAAAGTGAAGGGGACTTCCAGAGAAGGCTAGGAGGATGGACAGGACTTTGCTGATGATGGAACGTGGGTTCCAGACAGTGTGTTAGTGAAATCATGCCCAAAGAGTCAAAGAAGCCAATGATTACATTCTTGGGTATACAGGATAGCAGATAAGAAAAGAAACAACTTGCTGAAAAGCTGAAGCTGAAACTGTGCCCCAAAGAGTAAGAATCAATGACTAACAGATAGTCTTGAGCTTGCAGAATGGCAGATAAGAAAAGCAACGTACAGAAATGCTGAAATTCCCCGCACTTGTGAAATCAAGAAAAAGCGGGCTGACATCGGTTGGAACCAAGATGGCCTGGCCTACTGGAGTCTGCACAGAACAGGCTTGCTGACGTCACAGCGTGACCTGCCATGATGTGTTTCATACTAAGTCCCCAAGAATGTTCACAGTGACCCGTGAGGTAGCATGAAGAGATAACTGAGCATGTCCAAGGACTTTCCAGACCTCCCCTCCCCTCCACCAATCACCTACTAATCCCTTGAACCTTGTCTAATGAAAATACTGCCTTGAAGGGAGGACAGAGAGACAGATTTGGGCTTGACTACTGTCTCCTTGTGAGTCGGCATGCAATAGAAAGCTTCTCTCCTCAAAAACCTAGTGTTCCAGTATCGGCTTCTAGTGCCTTGAGCAGTGAGCCCTCTGTGCTCAGCAACATTAGGGTTTGGAGAGCTGGGGAGGGGTGTGGAGAAGATCAAATTAAGGCACATCCAGAGCCACAAGGGCAAGGAGATTGGGTGGTAATGGGAAAGGCACAGTGAGGCTATGAGTGTTGGGGGGCAGCGAAGGATGGGACAACATCACTGTCTCTGTCACTTCCCATTTTCTCTTCAACCCACTCCAGTTGGGCTACTGACCCCATTGTGCTGCTGAACTGCTCCCATTCAGGTCACCTCTGTGTTGCCAAAAGCAGTGTTTCCTTCTCTGTCTTCAGTTCATTTGACCTCTCAGCAACATTGTATGGAGATGATGACTTTCCTTCTGAACACACCCTTGTCCTCACTTCTTTGTCCCTATACCCTCTGGTTCCCCCCCACCTCCTTCCACTCCTTCTCACCTCCTTCATGTGCTCCTCCTCCATTGCTATACCCCTAAAGGCTGACATTCCCCAGGGCCATTGATGTGTGTTCCCTGGTTCACCTCGTCATGGACCTGCCCAGGGGAAAACAGTCTCCCAATCATCCCCATCAGCATCCCAGGTAGGTGGCTCGTACTAGATCTTGACATCCTCCAATTAGCAAAGTTTAACTTACTGAAAGACACAAAAGTTATTTCCACGTTGCTAGTCATGGTAAAGCTAGTTTTTCATTGAGAATTGTGGGATTTCTTGGGTTAGGCCGGATAATTGGCATTGAGTGACATGAACAATGTGTATGATGGTCTCTGCCCTCAAGGTGTTCAGGGTCCTCTTAGAAAGATGGAGGTGCATTAAAAAATAGTACTTCTAAATACGAAGCAAGACCAGCTATCAGAGCTGCATGGTATTTAAAGGCCATCTACTCTCTCCTACTTGTTTTCCAAAGTCATGATGAGGTGACTTACGCAAGGTCACACCACTAATTAGGTCACCCTGGGAATTAGAACCAAGTCTCCCAACCCCCACACCAGTGCTCTTACCATGGCATCTCAATAGGTTGTTGAGAGAAGTACTTTGAGCTTTAGAACGAAAGGCACTGTGCCATCATGGTTAAAAGCATGGATTCTAGAACCAGACTGCCAGGGTTCGAATCACTAATTAATATCAAATCACAGTAACAATGCAGTTGTTATCCAAGTGACCTTGAGGAAACCACTTAATTTCTCTGTGCCTGGTTGGTTACATGTGGCTAATAACTGCACCTACCTCACAGCTATAGTGAGGATTAACGTGAGTGGATGTAGGTAAGGTGCTTAGAATGTTGCCTGGCACGTAAAGACAGCTATGCAAGGTTCTAAATACTAACAGTGCTGAGAGATGAAGAACCGAGAGGTTTGTGGAATACTGGATGTGCTCAGCTCCTCTCTGAACCCCGGGAGCTTGGCATACGTTAGGGCTCACTAAATGAATTAACTAACATTCACATCCTTATGAAACAGAGATCAGCTCATCTACCCCTACTCGCACCATCCAGAACGTTCACTGAAAACAAGTAGGTAAATCCCACCACGACCACCACCATCAGGATACACCTGTTACTAGTCTCTTTGCACTTGATGACAGCTAGCAAGTCCACAATCTAAAGCAAGAAGAGATAAACATACAGACCACAGGACACGCCAACATGCAGAGTAGACTCTGGCATCCACAGGACAAAACTCAGTCCGTCTGTGGAGCATAAACCCGGCGCAACCAAGAATTAAATGAAATACCATCTTCCTTTAGGGTTCCTAAGAAGAAAAAGCCAAAATTCGCAACAGGTGCGAATTAAAGTCCGCCTTTTGCCCTACACAAAAAGAGCAGAAATAAAGCCAGAAGTGGCCACAGATGTTGGTCATTTTCTTCCATCCACTGGAGAAGTGCCCCAGAATGTAATCATTTACCCGGGAAGGATATTAAAAGAGCAGGGTTAGCTGCAGTTCCTGAGGGAAAGATGAAATAGGTGACCCACCTGGTGAAGCATTCTCCGTGGGCTTCAGGAAAGCTCAGAAAATGAAACAGACCCCAGTTCTTTATCCACGGGCCGCTGGTAAAACAAGTGAGCCTTGGAGGCAAGCCTGATTCACCGGCATCTGACAGCTGAAGGCCTCAGTGAGGCTGGACGAGGCCTACAGCCAGGTGGTGAGACCAGGGGCTGACCACGAGGACGTCACCCGGAGGGTCCAGCCCCTCGTTAGTTGCAGCACAGTGGAAAGCATCTCCCGCCCCCACAGGACCCATCCGTTCCGGGACCCCACCCCGACCTGAGGCCCAGCCACGTCCACCCCGCGCCCCCCGCCGTACTCACTCCCATTCCTTGCGCCGGGCCTGCGGGGTGCTCTGCATCTTGTGCGCCTCGTGGGCCTTGATGATGTCGCGCTGCTCGATGAGGCCCCCGCGCCGCCGCTTCATGACCTCGGGGCTCACCGGGAGGAAGGGGCCGCAGCCCGCCTCCAGCGCCACGGCGCCCTCCCAGCCCGGGCCCTCGCCCTCCTGCACCGGGAAGTAGTTGTCGAAGCCGGAGGCGGCACGCGGGGAGGCCGGCAGCATGCCCACCTCGTCCGAGGCCTCGGCCTCGAGCAGGGTGCACTGCCGGGGCCGCCATGCCTCCTCCTCCGGCAGGGCCAGCACGTGGCGGCGGCGGCGGCCCACGGCCCCGGGCTCAGGGCTCCCCGCAGCCGGGCAGGGGGCGGGCTCGGGCAGCCTGCGGTCTGGGCTCAGTCCACGCATCTCCGGCACCATCACAGAACATTGCTCTGCGGGAGGGGGAGGGGAGAGACCAGGAGTGTGGAGGGAGGGAGGGAGGATGGGGCCAAGGTCACAGGGAAAGACAGAAGAGAAAGAAAGAGGTTAATGGCATTGCCCTCCAGGCCAAGACTTGCTCAGTGCTACACCCCGGGCCTGGCCCACACAGGCACACAGAGGCGCTCCATAAACGATGCTGAAATCAGGAGCGCCTGCAGTGGACCAAGCTGGGCGGGCGCCAGGTGTCCAGAATTTCACAAAGTGACCTGGATTCTTGCCCTCATAAACTTCACAGTCTACTGCAGAAGACAGAGGTTAAAGAGCTAATGATATGCCCCAGTGGGAAGGTTTCAGGGGCTGCAGTAAAGAGAGAACTCTGAAGGCTGCACATATCAGCCCCACCTCAGATAGCTAGGCGTATGTTCCCTCCATTTTTGGTGGAAGAACCCCTCTAACCCCTTCCCCAGGGCCCAACTCCTCTGGGGGAATTCCCACCCACCACCTGCTGCCCTGCCTCCCAAGCACGCGCTCCCAGGGGACCAAGCCTCAAGGTGGGCTCCTTTTTTTTTATTCATTTTGAGATAGGATCTGTCATCCAGGCTGGAGTTCAATGACAGAATCATAGCTCACTGCAGCATCAAGTTCCCAGGGTCAGACGATCCTCCTGTCTCAGCCTCCCGAGTAGCTGGGACCACAGGCACGTGCCACCACAGCCAGCAATTTTTTTAAATTTTTTGTAGAGATGGCATCTCCCCATGTTGCCTAGACTGGTCTCAAACTCCTGGACTCAAGCAATCCTCCTAACTCAGCCACCCAAAGTACTGGGATTACAAGCATTGCCTCTGAGCCCAGCCTACGGAGGGCTCTTCTTGAGAATTGGGTCCTGTCTGCAGGTTCCTTCCTCTTTTTATAATGCATGTGTCTGCCTCAGGACCTGGGGGCCACGTGTGACTCAGGTGCTCCTCTTGCTCCCCTTGGCATCATTCTCCTTTTCCGTGCCAAGGAAGATATGGCCAGATTGGCCTCTGAAACACATACACATTGAATCGGTGTTTACTGAGGGCTTACCATGTGCCGGGCACTGTGCCAGGCACTGGGCACAGGACTTAGTCCACATCATCCTCATGGGAGAGACAGGAAGAACATTGATTGTGACCATGACAGGATGTGCTGTAATTGGTGTAGGCCTGATTGCTAGAGGAGTGCATGTGAGGGGCACCTGGTTGGGCGTGGTGGCTCACGCCTGTAATCCCAGCACTTTGGGAGGCCAAGGCGGGTGGATCACTTGAGGTCAAGAGTTCGAGTCCAGCCTGGCCAACATGGTGAAACCCCGTCTCTACTAAAAATACAAAAATTAGCCAGGTGTGGTGGTGTGTGCCTATAATCCCAGCTACCCAAGAGGCTGAGGCAGGAGAATCACCTGAACCCAGGGGACAGAGGTTGCAATGAGCCAAGATCACACTATTGCACTGCAGCCTGGGTGACAGAATGAGACTCCATCTCAAAAAAGAAAAAAAAGAGGGATACCTAGCCCAGCTGGGGGTGGTCAGGAGGGCTTTGTGAAGGAAAGGACCCTAGAGCCGGGTTAAACAGAGCTTGCCAGGTGAGGAACAGGAAAGGAGTATGGGCAAAAAGGAAGAGCACGTGCGTGAGGGAGGATTTAGGGAAAGCAAGGATTCCTCCTGCCTCGCCGGTCACTCCTCTCTCCTCCTTTGTGCACTGCTCCACAACTACTACACCCCTAAAGGCTGAGTCCAAAGCCATTGAGGTGTTTCCCTGTTTCACGCCTTATGGACCTGCCCAAGTGAACACAGCACTCCAGGTGGGTGGCTCATACTAGACCTTGACATGCTCCAATTAGCAAAGGTTTAACTTAACGTAAAAGATACTCACACACCGCTAGTCCCCATAGTAAGTCTAATGATGGAGTCCAGGGAGGGGGGCGGGGAACCAGCCCCTCTGGCTTGAGAGGGCCTGAACTTACCACCTTTTCAAGATACCTGTTTATTGTCTCCCTCCTAGCCAGGAGCCCCAAACCGGAATTCCTCCCAACCACATGTCTTAGTGACCACAACTGGTATCTAAGAAGTGTGCCATGCTCTATGTGCTCAGAGGAGCCCAGGCCTCCAGATCATTCAACTAGTGTGGGATGGTTGAGCACCTACTACGTGTTGGGAGCTGTGCTGGGCCCCCAGGGTGGCATCCTCCCAGACGCTGCCCTCCAGACACCACCCCTTCCCTGGGCTGGACTGCAAGTCAAATTGCAAATCACAAATACAAACAATATTTCAATGGTTAGAAATCTTAATGATCTAACTGTGTCATTTTATGGATGCTGAGGTCCAGAAAGGTAGAGAGTCCCACCGAGGATCATGCTGCCAATAAAGTGCAGAGCTGGGAAAGAATTGAGATTTCAAGTCCTAGCTTACGGTTTTCTCCACTGCATTGATCACATGCCTCTACCACATGGAGCAGAATCCATAAATGCCTCTCCCAGCCCCCGCCCCCCTCCTCATTATGCTAAGATAGCAAATAGAAACAGAAAGGCTGTATGAGAGGATGATCTTAGCACATACGTGATGAAGCCTGATGGGAGCATTCAGCAGCCCTGGGTGTCCCTAGAGTCAAAAGCTCTTTGTCTCCTCCATCTCTAACATCTGTACTGGTCTTCCTCACCCTACCAGCACCACACCCTAAGGCCTCAATGCTTTTGATCTTGAAGCTCCCAGGACGTGGTAGCCAGCACTAGGTACTTGGCCACCAAGGCCGGGTCAAGGGAGCAGGGAGAAGGAAGACAAAGGGTCCAGAACGAGCTTGGTACGGAGGAGAAAATGTATCCCAAATCATGCCAACAGCTGGGTGGGTCCCTAGAAAGAGTGATTCATGTTCTTCACGTTGTCATTCTGTCTCAACTCCCCTTGAGGGATTTTAAATTTATCCTTCATTCCTACGATGTTTAAATGTCTCTCCCTCACCACATGCACGCACACACCCCTTCCCTGCTGCTCCCACTCCCTCCCCAGGCCTTAGCATCTCCATCAACTCCAAGAATTCTCAGGTTCTGCTGGCTGCAGCCTCCTCTCCCTCATGTCTCTCTGTGACAAAGGCTCCTGGGCCACCCTCCCACCTCTCACCAGGCCAACAGTACCTGGCTCCCCACCTCCATTTCCTGACCCACCCCACTCTCTCTCCTTACATGATTTCCTCTTCTCAGACACTTTGCCAATTTGAATCACATCTTTGCCAAAATTACAACAGCAATAATATGCACTGCGGAGCTCCGGCTTTAACGGAATCAATGTTATGAATATCAAAACATGAAATTATCTCCTCTTTCCTTTAAGAATTTCTGTTAAACAAGCCTTCTATTATTGATATAAACGTTCATCAGGAGGATCTGTCGCCCCCACTGTTTGCCAAGCCGGTCAGTCCCCAGTTCTGGCTAGCACCAAGCTGAAATCTCAAGCAATTCAGACAAGCCAGTCTATATCTTCTAGGAAAGGACACTTGAATCTATACTTAGCCTTCCCCCTCCAATCCCCAAGTTCTGGCATTCCTTAAATTCCTTGAGATCAAAGATTTTGTCTTGTTCATCTTTCTATTCCTAGCACCTGGTACTGATTTCAACTCATAGTAGGTGCTTATGGTGGCCATTAGTGCTGTTTGTCAAATATTCTGATTATCCCCTCTTGGGCACATGGTAGGATGTATTTGCTGGCCCTCTATGGTTGAGTGGGGCCATGTGACCATTCTGGCCAGTGAGTTGTGAGTGGAATTGATATAAGTTACTTAAGACTAGCATGTAAATGCCAGTACAAACCTCTCTAGAGCAAGGATTGGCAAACTCTCCAAAGGGCCAGAAAACAAATATTTCAGGCTTTGCACGCCATACAATCTCTGTTGCAACTACTCAAACTCTGCTGTTGTACCATGAAAGCAGCCAGAGAATATGTAAATGAGTGGGCATGACTGTTCTGATAAAACTTTATTTATAAAGTCTTGTAAACTTTGGTCTTTCAACTGCATCTCTTGGACTCCATTGTTGTCACTCAGCCTATGCCCATGGAAGCAGGTTCTACAGAGAACCAGGCAAAAATAGGAAATGGAGATCTACAAAAGAGAGTGAGCAGCTTCCTGACAGCAAAGTTACTCTCCTGTGGCTCACACGCAAGATGACTGAATGGAGGGAGAAGAGGGCCTACTTAGAAATTATAAGACAAGTTCTGCAAAATGCACCCAAGGACGAGCTAATGCAAGCTTCGAGGGCACTGTCTGACTCTAACCCTTGCTTTCTACCTAATTCTCTTCTTATTCTTTATTGCTAAGTTTGGTTAATGGGCAGAGGGTGTGATTTTTTAATTATGGGGATCCTGAGGAGGAAGAGGGTTTAGTGCAATCCAGCAGTCCCAGGAACACTCTTCCCTTGCTTGTCAGGACGCAGTGGGATGGCAGGATAAGGGCTCTCCTTCTCTACCCCCACTCAAACACCCTGCACTGCCAAAAACACTTGAGCCCATAATTACACTTCTGCTTACTTCTGAAATTGTCTTCCCCGTCACCCTTCCAGAGTCAAAGGCAAGATCTTTGTCCGTGAAGAAATATTATGTCCTTCGCACCATCTTTCCCTTAATACCATATCAAGAGTTTTACTTTTTAATTCATCTATTTTTGACTGCTTTAGAAATAATGATCCATGCACCCCTTTGGCTTATCCAGGCCTCTCAGACCCTTGAAGAGGAGTCTGCCACATTGAGGACATTCATCTTCCTCTCCTTGGGTGTATCCCCATCCTACTCCCTCCCCTCCACTGCTCTCTGTCTGATTCCTTCAGAACATGTGCATCCTCCAAATACTTTGTGAGAAGTGGATACACCAGGAAGCCAATGAAACTTTTCCTTTTCTAAGTCCCCTATCTTCATTACCTGAAAGTTTTGAGCTTAGCAAAGAAGTCTCCACGGCATACACCACCAAGCACATGGGCTAAGAGACAGTGGGCATAAATGGAACTGATGGGCACCACGAGGTGAGTGGTAGGCACACAAGTGTCCCCGAGTTGCCCCTGAGCTATCCTGGCTCTGTGCCCTCTGTCTGCCACAGGCAGGACAAGGGCAAAGATGTCCTAATTCCCATCGTTAGAAATGAAAAGTCATAAAGATAGAAACAAATTTTGAGATATGGTACTTTATATATCATGTTGAGTTAATTCTAAAACTTTCATATCATGTTAATTCTAAAAGTGATTCTCTTGAGAGAGAACTGATATAGTTAAATGGGTTCCCTGCCCAGCAATAGGGATAGCAGGGAATGACCTACTCAGCATACTCACCCACTTACTCAAAGAGGAAACATTCCTCATGCAGAAATAAATATTCATCTAGGGATTTTTCTTAGCTGAGCCAGCCTGCTACCTGACCACAAAAGGAGGAGTAAAAGCTGGGCATTATTTTCATTTGCCATGATTTCCTACGACTGTGTTTCTCAATCTCTAGTGTACATCAGAACCATCCACATTGCTGGTTAAAAATGCAAATTCCTGGATGTCTCTCCAGAAATACTTGTGCAGAGAATCTCATGTCTATTAGTGCACATTCTACACTTGAGGCAGAGTGTTTTCCTTGAGTCTTGGTTTATATTCAGAATGTGCCTACAATGTTAATAGACACCATTTCCCCCAAGGAGTCATGTCTTCAAACACTGTCCTAAAACCAGTGTGTCAGCCTGAGAGGTTGTGCTAAGTTGGTAACAGGTCAGCTGTCCTGGATGAGTTAGGTTGTCAAAAGCCATCAGAACAGTGTCCTTCTCAACCATTTTCAGTCTATATCATGAAATGCATATAGCAAAACATGCTCAGGAAGTGTTCCCTGACCCACCCCCACTCCCTGCAAAGCTCTATTCTCCCCTAGACTGGCATCAGTTTTTGCCCACCCCACATTCCTCTCCATGTGCCTATGTTGTTATGGTGACCGTTCAAGGATGGGCTAATGTCCAACAGCAGTTTGACAGACTGGTGCATTCTGAATGCAAACCAAGACTCAAGGAAAACACTCTGATTCAAATGTGGAGTGTGCACTAAGTCAGCCTGCGTCTCTGTGGAGAAGTCGAAAGAGTCCATATTCTGGTGTCAGAGGCTCTGGGTTCAGGTTTCAGTTCTGCCATTTGCTGGTCAAGCAACCTTTAGCTTGACCTCTCTAAGTCAGTTTTCTCACGTAAACAATGAGGATAATAATATAACCTGTCATACAGAAGCCTGCAATGAGAATCAAGATAGTATCTTGGGAGGAACTTGGAACTGTAAGTTAAATAAATACGGAGTGAAAAATAGAAGTTAGGAGCCTGTACTCTGGAGCTGGGTATGAATCCCAGCTCTCCTCTCACCAACTGAATCCCTGGGCAAATTACATAGCCTTGCATTTCTTCATCTGTAAAATGATCATTAAGAGTAGATACATCATAAAGTTGTTGTGAGAAGCAAATACAGAGGCTCATAGAACAGCACCTGGCCACAAAAAATGCCCAATAAATATTAGCTGCCATTTTTATTATGTAAAATAACTTATGTTTTTATTAAACAACCTTAAAATATCTGTGGCTTAATAAAATAAAAGCTTATTTCTCTCTAATATCGCTGTCTAATGATACAAGTTGGTCTGGAAGATGGGAAAGAGAGACTCTGCTCCACACAGTCATTCAGGGAACCAGCTTCCTTTCATTCAGTGCCTCTACCATTCCCTAGGGAAGAGTTCAGCAAATTTTTTTCTTAAAGGGGTAGATAGTAAATACTGTAGGCATTGCAGACCATAAGATCTTAGTTGCAACTATACAACTCTGACTTTTCAGTGTGAAAGCAGCATAGACAATATATAAACAAATGGATATGGCTGTATTTCAATAAAATTTTTTATTTATAAAAACAAGCACCTGATCCTGCTAACACCTGAACCTAGGGTCTCAGAGTCTTTCTGAACTCTTTTTTCTCTCCAGCTGGGAGACAAAGAAAAAGAAAAAGCACTTGAAAGATTTTGCATGAGGCTTACAGGCAAGGCCTAAACATGGTGTATATCAACTCTCCACATTCCATTAGCCAGAATTCAGTCACCTGGCCCTGCTTAACCACAGGAGAGCAGAAATGAAGTACATATGTGTGCCAAGAAAAAAAAGGAGAAAACCAATATTAATAAGCACTGGCAATCTCTATTACACTATTGCTACTTGTATTATAATCATAAAAGCAAACACAAATGCAAACACTTAAAAATATGTCAAATACATCCAATATTGGCCAATCTACTTGTGGAAGGGAACTAACTGACTTCCAAAAATTGCTACAGCATAATGTGTAGAGAGATAGGTAATCAGAATTTTTTTTTTTTTTACATAAAAGAAAAAGGAGAAACTCTAAATGTTGTCACAATCAATATACCAAAGGGTCTTGAGGATTTGGAAAACAGGACCTCAAAAATGTTAAGTGTTAGTGGGTCCCCATCCATTATATAGAAGGCTTATTTCCCAGACATATTTATTTCTACAATCCTTTGGTTAATGACTACCCCTTCCCAGCTAGCCTCGAAGCTACATAGAGGCAGAGACACTGTCTGCTTTAGTGACCACTGTATCCTCAGCAGCTTCCATTGCCAGCATTCAGTAGGTATTCATAAAAGGAAGGAATGAGGGGAGGAGAGAGGGAGGAAGGTAAACAGGTATGGAGGAAGAAAGATATTTTGCAGTTTCCCATGCTTGTCTAAGGAACTTAGGGAGGTAGAAAACTAAGGACAGAAAACTACCCCTCAGATAGTCTCTGGAAGGATAAGTCACTAGGAGTCAGTTATAACTGGAAAGAAAACAAAATGCTACAACCCCTTGCTGTAGCTGCTGAGGATACAGTGGTCACTAAAGCAGACAGTGTCTCTGCCTCTATGTAGCTTCGAGGCTAGCTGGGAAGGGGTAGTCATTAGCCAAAGGATTGTAGAAATAAATATGTCTGGGAAATAAGCCTTCTATATAATGGATGGGGACCCACTAACACTTAACATTTTTGAGGTCCTGTTTTCCAAATCATCAAGATCCTTTGGTATATTGATTGCGACAACATTTAGAGTTTCTCCTTTTCCTTTTACGTAAAAAAAAAAAAAAATTCTGATTACCTATCTCTCTACTTAGAGAAACAAATTGAAGTGTCAAAGTTGTCTAGAGTAGGATGGAGAAGGGCTAGGGGCTAACTTCCAAAAGCCCCTATGTAGCCCCTGAAGGGTATCTGTCCAAACCACTGCAGCATCAGGCTCAGACAATGGCATCCACAATACTGCAAAATCTTCTCCAATAGCCTCTTTTGTGTCAAAACATTTCTCAAGTATCAATCCCAGTAGCACTGGGGATCTCCAATTAGAGCCTGGTAATATCCCTCCCGCCTACTCAGACGAAGATTACTCGAAGTGGTTTGCTTGGAGGTAACTGTCTTTTAAAGAGGAGTATGTTGCCACTGCAATAAAGTTATGGACAGCACTGTTTGTGCTGGCAGATTAAATCTCCTCTCTGCGCAGGGTCCTCACAGCAGCACAGGCTTTCAAAGGTACTAGCCCAGGGCATCCCCTCATGCTGCCGCTCTAAGGAGGGAAGATGGTTTCGACCCGGAGAGCCAGTCTCAGTTGTCGCCTAGAGAAACAAGAACAAAGCCCGAGGTGGGGCATATGGGGCCTCCACATTGGGGTGTTCATGGAGGACAGCCCTATAGCCCTCGAATGCCTCACATGTTGGCCAGCTGTGAACCCCTGTGGTGGTGGTCTGAGCTGTCCCCCATCCGGCTGCCAAGCCTGGCCCCTTCTGGTCAGATCCCATCTGACCTGTCTCAGAGCCCAGCCTTTGTGCACACCTTCTCAGCTGTGATCAAACACAGAAGCTTGCCAATGAGTGGGAAGATCTCGGGTTAGGATCTAGATAATCAGGAGCAGATGGCAATGGAAGAAGGGCATACGTGTGCCTCCAAAGCATGTCTGATCTCTGAAAGCTGTTAGGATCTTTTCTTCATTCCACACTCTTCTCTGTGCCCTCTGACTGTTCTGTTTTATGCTTTTTCTTTCTGGTCATTATTACGTATTTTACCACATGATTACTATAATGATGTTATAATTCACCTGTTTTTTAAGCCAAATAATTAATTGAGAACAAAACTCACATTTCTAGAGACAATGTGACCTGAAGGATTTTTAGCTCAACACATGATGAGCACAATGGTGGCAACACCAGGTGCACAACTCAGACTGCTGTTCCCTAAAACTGTGCAATAAGACATAAGACACTTGTAAGATCAGACCAACAACTAAAATCAAATTGAAAGTGCCCACATCCCTCCAGTGATCGAAAAGGAAAACTGTACTAGGCATTATGTTTAACCCCCCAAGACTGTTCCATCCCCCCAACCTTGTGCACCCTCCGTACAGTTGGGGGAGGGGCTCCAGCTCCATGGCAGATTCTATTTAGACTAATCCAGGCAAGGTAACCACATCCTTTTGCCAGTGACTAGTTCAGGAAAGGGCACGTGACCCATTTAAAGCCAATGGAGTATAAGGTAACATTTGCTAGAGTTTTGGAGGGAAAATCTCCCAGCTTTAAAGTGAAGGCTAGAAAAAGAAGTGGCCCCTCTCTGCCTCTGGACAGTGTGCTGCACAGATGCAAACCGTGAAACTGCCATCACCACGTCACTGCCAACTGAGGACAAGCCTGCCACATGGAGGAGAGGAGGGCCAAGACAATCACAGGAAATGGAGAGGGAGCCCCAGATTCAATCAACCTGGAAGCCACCCCACCTTAGATCACCAGCAATATGAGCCAATACAGCTCCTACTGACCGAAGCCCATTTGAGTCAGGCTTTCTGTTACTTACACCCCGAACCACATTAGTTGAAGGAGTTCCCATATTTACCTGAACAATTTTAAGATTTTAAATACTCCACAAGCCTACAAAATCATTTAATTGTGTGGATCATAGCAGGGGGAACTCTTCTCATGCCTCTCTATGTTTTTTGGTTGTAGTTCATCCTCTATAAATGGACACTGGGATTTCACTCTTGCATAAAATTCTTGGTCAGGATTCTAATTCAAACAATCCTCAGGAGTAATGGAAAAATGACTCAATCCAAATTGAATAAAGTTAAGTTCAATTGGGTAAGCAGTTTGAGGCGGGAAAGTGAACACGGCAATTGGGCTAGATATAAAAGGCCTTTCTGCAACTGAGTAGGGTAGAATGAGGATTAGGGGTCATACTGGATGCCATCTCTACCACCATCATCAATAAAAATAATAGTTACTATTTATTGGGTTTTTAATTTTATACTAGATAAAATAAGGGGTTTTACGCAACAAATCCTTTAAATTTTTATTTAACTCTCAAAAAAAAATCTTATGAAATAACTATTACTGTGAACTCAATTTTACAAATGAGGAAACTGAGACTTAAAAGGATTAAGTAATTTTCCCAAGGTTAGGGTCACACACTCATTAAACGGTACAGCCTCTTATCTGGGTCTGACTGATCTGATTCCAAATGCCATGCCGCCATCCACTGCACCGCGCTGGGCTCTAGTAATGGTATTAGTTCCATTTCTTGAACTCAAGACTAGAAATTCATGTTTATTAACCAACCTATTGGGTAAGTACTTTTATCTTTCCCATTAAGTAAATAAGAAAAGAGGGCACAGAAAGTTACCCAAGTTCTCACAACTAGTAACGCTGTACCTAGAATTCAAAATCTGATTCCTTACCCAACGTCTCTCTGGAAGTTGCAGTAAGGACGCTATAGGCTGAACTTTAAAAGTGAATGGGTCTCCAAATAGCCCTGTCCCTTGGGTATAAGACTGTTTATATGTTTCAGGCCAGGTGTGGTGGCTCACACCTGTAATCCTAGCACTTTGGGAACCCAAGGCGGGTGGATCACCTGGAGTTCAAGACCAGCCTGGCCAACATGGTGAAACCCCGTCTCAACTAAAAATACAAAAAAATTAACTGGGCGTGGTGGCAAGCACCTGTAATCCCAGCTACATGGGAGGCTGAGGCAGGAGAATCGCTTGAACCCAGGAGGCAGAGGTTGCTGTGAGCTGAGATTGTGCCACTGCATTCTAGCTTAGGTAACAAGAGTGAGACTCCATCTCAAAAAAAAAAGATTGTGTGTTTCAGTGATGGCATGTTCATGTATGTGCAGGGGGTAATAAGGCCATGCATGTCTGTGCCAGGTTTCGCCTGCCCTTCCCCAGGCCTGGCTCCATGTCTTTATGCAGTTCCCTGGAGAGGAGGCAGAGCTGTTACCACCAGCACTTTCTAACCAAGCACAGCACTGCATGGGGACGGAGGACGCTGTGGCTCGGCACAACAGTCCTGGGCCTGCCAAGCAGCATCATCATAGAGCAAGCTCTCAGACGGCCCTAAGAGGTAAGGGAAAGAAGGGGTGGATCATCCCTTGTGATCTTGTGATTGCCTGATGGGAATCAAGTGATGGCTCTGCTCTGGGAGGAAACTAGGAGAAATGGAAAAAATGAGTCTTGGGACCCTTCCTACCTCTTTCCCTGGCCCCCTGGGCTCACCCTCTCACCACCTTGTACCCCTGTCTCCCAGCTGCCAGGGTCTTTACACCACCCTCTAGCTGTTACCAAATTCCTGTCTTCACCACAATATTCTACAAAATCCCCCATGATTATGGCAACACCACTTTTCAATCCAAAAAGGAAGATAACTGGTCTGAAAAGAATATTTTTTATGATCTGCAAATTTATATATAAGAAGTATCTCATCTGCTTATAAAAATTAGTACACAGTTACGTTAGCAGATCACCTTCTCTGAAAATATATAATGATGCAAAACGGGGGAATGTCAGAATGTCTGGGCCATGCGTCATCACACACAAACTCCACAAACTCCAACGTGGCCATCCTGCCACACAAACTCCACAAACTCCAATGTGGCCATCCTACTTTTCTTCTACTTCTTTTTCTCAGACCACAGACAAGACCCCCAGGGCCAGGCTCTTCATTAGAGATGAAAATAGCTTACATAAATAGGTCCCCTCGAAGCTGTCAGTGTTCTAGGGAGCTGGGTCACTTAACAGCCGGGCAGTAATTCCAAGAGGAGTCAAGAAGAGGGGCCTCTGCAGGCAGGTATAAGAAAGGCCCAGTGCTGCAAAGTGCAGGGATGCCGCTTCCTCCTGCCACAGATCTTCCAAGCATTTTAGCCTAATATTTCCTACATAAAAATCACTGCAATTCTCACTGGAACTAATTGAATCACAGACAACACAGAAGCTCTGATAAGAAGCCCTCCCTTATCATATGAATTGTAAACATAAACGACCTCTTTTTGAGCCAAGCACCACACTGGAGGCTTTACAAGTCTTACTAGCTAATCTACTCAACGATCTTGAAGCTTTCTCTAAAGTGAACTGAATCATTCACTCATTCATGCAATCATCCACTTCTTCAATACCTTGATAATAAGCACCTATTACATGCCCAGCATTGTGCCAGGCACCAGAGCTTAAAACAGACGAGTAAACAGACTCTAACATGAACCTTGATTTGTGCCCAAGTGAGAAAAACAAATAAGGTGCTCTGGGAGGCCCTAGAGGGTCTCAGGGAATTGAGGAGGCTGCCTGGAGGACAGGGTGTTTAAGCTGAGAGCTGTGCATCATGTCAGGGTCAGCAAGGCAGGAAGGGTGGGAGTGAGGGTGGACTGCAATGGAAATACTGTGTAGGCCTCATCGAGAAGGTGATGTTTCAGCATACTCGAAAGAAGTCAGGAAGTGGCAATTCCAATACAGTGAAGACAGAAAAAGCTGCACAAAGGCCTAATGAGGGAGCATGCCTAGAATATTCCTTGCTAGGAGCAGGAAGGAGGCCAGTATGGCTAGAACAGGAGTAGCAGCAGATATGAGAGTTGTAATGTGGGGGCACATCACAGAGGGCCTTTGCCTTTTGCTCTGAGTGAAGTGGGGAGCCTTCAGAGAGTTTTAAGCAGGCATGGCACTCCTGTGCAGCTGCTGGTGAGGACAGATTGTAGGGGAGCGCAGGAAGAGGCAGGGAGACCAGTTGGAAGCCACTGCAGCCATAATACAGCAAGGTGTGCCCCTCTCAAACCCTAGACAGGGACAGCTTTGCAAACTGCCTGATCAATGGGAGCTCAGTGTACCCCAAGGAAAAACGCAGGCCATCAGGACTGGGGAGAGGTAGAGAGAGAGGGCCTGAGGTGGCCACTCCCCATCCCTAAAGCTCCTGTGTCTCCTGAGCAGTGCAGGAGGCTCTCTGAAGATTTTCTGTCTTCAGCACACACTCTTGAGCCAAAGAGGGGCATGGGATCTTGCCAGTGTTCCTAAAGGGCCTCAAGGTTTGGGCAAGGAGGAGATAGGTTCATGCATCAGGAGACCAGAGGCATGGCAGGGCATGCAGATGCATCAGCAGCTGATGTGGAGGGGGAGAGGTGTCAATGGCTACAGGCGAGGAGGGCCCTCTTCCCTGCAGCCATCACCAGTCTGCAGCCTCTCCAGAGGGCCTGCAGCCCAGATGCCCCACCCCAACATCAGGTCACGTAAGCTTCAGGAAAGGAGGGGTAGCAGGCAGCTGACTGTATATACATCAAAGGAATGACATATATAATCAAAGGAATGATAAATCATCAGTTAACTCAAATCTAGCAAGGTTCTGGAAATAATGAAAGCCAGATTTTTATAACCTGAGTTTTGTGAAGCAACTTCAAATCTGCTTCACAATGTACCACAGAAAAAGAAAACCCGCTGAGATATAGCATAGAACTACAGTAGATCAGATTCCATATTACTTATCTGGGTCATGTATACTATACATTCTTCGGAACAGTTAAGGCTAAAATTCAGCAATGAAGGTCTTAAACGTTCAAGGTCACCACTTAGAGCCTCACCTGTAATTTTTACAGTTTAAATGTCCATTTCTACGGCATGGATTACATTAGCTTCATCCCAGGCAATGATATCCAGGAAATCCTGATTTGTTGTACTAATTGTATTTTTACTATTTTAACAGTAAATTCCTCGCCAAAGAAAATCATCAAGCATACCACCATGTGGGAAACATCTAACAAGTCACACTTTGGGAAACATTGTCCTCACTGGCAGGTAGTATCTACGAAATAACAGTCATCTCAGGTGTTAATGCCGAGCGTAAGGTGAGAACATTAAAGATCCCCCCAGCTATTCTCCCAGTCCTGCTGAGTCAGCTTGATCACATTCCCTGCACAGTCATTCAGTCTTTGAACACCTCCATTGACAGGGATTTCACTATTTCACTACCGCCCTCCTTCCCCCAACACCCAAGCAACTATTCCAACTTTAGATAGCTCTATTAGGATGATCTTTCTTATCCTGAGCTGAAATCAATGTGTGTCAACACAGAAATCAATGGTCTGTAAGGAAAAGCAATTCATTCACCTGTGGCCACCTGAGACAGTCTAGAAAAAGAGGATGTGATCAGCAATAAAAACAATGAAGAGAGGCCAAAAATCAATGCACCTCCTGTCAGAATAGCTCTACAGAAATAACTCAGTGTTTTTGCAATTGACTTAGAAGACCACAAGACTTTTCATTTGCTTCCTTTTTTTTTCCGTCTACCTCTTTTCCTTTAAAAAAAAAAAATCTCTTTGAGCTTTCTTCCCTGTGAAAAGCTAATTGTAACTTTCCTGCAAGCCATTACTCAGGTTATTTTGGGAAGAATCAACTCCTACAACTTCAGAGGAAGGACAGAAAGGTCACAATACTGGGAAGAATCAAAGGATTGAGGGGATGTGGTGGGGGACTCACTGAAGAACCCAGGTTCCTGCGAGGCAGAGGAGAGTCTCCCTAATACTTATGTCCTTGTAGAGAAAACAGAATTTCTGAAGTGATCTACACAGTAGGACTGCCTGGAAGGGCGGAAGGGAGCTCTGTTTCCAATTGGATTTCCATTGACTTTTGCCTTTTGATTCAAGCTGAAAGGCTAATTTTTAGGGATGGAACTACAGATTTCAAAGGGGTGTTGGTTTTTGCTTAATGAAGTCAAAGCCAGTGGAAACTACTACTATGGCAGGTCCAGCTGCCACTGCGCAGACCTTGTTCCTGAAAGTGAGACAGGATGAAAAGTGGCCCTAGTGAAAGACGATCAGGTTGGATGGGGGTGACGGAGCAATGTCCGTGCTTCATGAAACTCGGTCCTCCTTTAGCAAGGCCCATGGAGGGAGGGCACTCTGCACGCCCTGCTCCAGCTGCCGGGAGGTGCCTCCAGAGTTCCCTCGCTTCAAATAAGCCCTTCTGATTCTTCTTGCCCTTCTTCCGGCCCTGGCTTTGCCATTTACCAACTTCATATCCTTGAGCAAGTCAGCCAACCTCTCTGAGCCTCAGTTTTCTCATCTGTATTATGGAGATAATTGTCCTTTCCTCCAACAGATTTATTATGAGGGTTAAATAAGATAAAGTGTGAGCATGCACTTCCCAAGCTACAAAGCTTATAGAAGAAATTAATGTGATCTTAATATAATTTAAGGTTTTGGCACCGAAAATAGGTGCCAAAGTTTTGTTTTTATCTTGTTTCACCTTGTTTCTGTTTTTCTGGAAATGGTGAAAAGACAACTGGTCCTTGCACTTCAAGGCTCCTCAGAGAAAGAAGGGAAATGAAGCTGCCCCTCCCCTCAGTCAAGGCATCTGGGTAGAGCCTGTGGCTTTCATAGATATTTAGATGGCAGCAGTTTCATTTTACAATTGACCTCGGAAGAGACAAAGGTTGAAGCAACAGCAGAGGGCTGAGCTCCAGAGTGGGGAAAGAAGGAAGAGGCGGCTTCCCCAGGCAGACACTAGCTTAATAAGGTGACATTTGCACATTAGCAGCAGGCTGGCTAATTGATTTGTTCCTGTTACAGGAGCATCTGTCTCTGCAAGAAAGCGATGGCCACCAGCTCTGGCACAGGTGCTAGGGGAATGTCCAGGATCTCTCAGGTCACTTTCTGCCCTAGCCAATAGGGTAAAAGCATTTTGAAAACCAGGAGAATGCCAATGAGAACTGATTGCAGTACAAGAGGGGTAAGGGCTGCATGTGGAGATCCCAGGGCTGGGGAGCTCAGCAGGGAGACGTGGAAGGCCACCAGGTCCTGGAGCTGGATTCTAAGCATCACCGAAGTAGCCCACTCAAAAGTTTTTCTCACTTTCCTCCTTTCTCCTGGAGTCTTCCTAGTAACCTCAACGAGAGACTACAACACCTCACCCTGGTCAGGTGTGGTGGCTCACGCCTGTAATCCCAGCACTTTGGGAGGACGAGGCAGGCAGATCACTTGAGGTCAGAAGTTCGAGAACAGCCTGGCCAACACGATAAAACCCCATCTCTACTAAAAATACAAAAATTAGCCAGGTGTGGTGGTGCATGCCTGTAATCTCAGCTACTCAGAAGGCTGAGGCAGGAGAATCGCTTGAACCCAGAAGGTAGAGGTTGCAATGAGCCGAAATCATGCCACTGCGCTCCAGCCTGGGTGACAGAATGAGATTCCATCTCAAACAAACAAACAAACAACCTAGCCCAGGTAGAAGTCTGGGTTTCATAAGGTCCAGGACAGAGTTCCATCCACCTTTTTTGTGGAGACTGATGCTCTTGACCCTGCCGGAGACATTCTGAGGGTTCCTGCAGACCTCTGCCCTTTTTTACTGTGAAGGTCTATTTGGGTGGCTCTAGAATTTCCTCATCTGGTGGCAGAAAACCCACCTATCTTCAAGGCTTTGAACTACCCTACAAAGAGGATCTGCAGCTTGCAAGGGAGTCCCAGCTGTTTCATTGGCCAGGTTCACTACGGAGGTGTTCAAACCAGGCATCTTCTACAAGCTGGACGGAGTGGCTCCAGTCTTTACCCAAGTCCCAGAAGAAAAATTAGTTAAGGGAAAGAATTTTCTCAATTTTAAGATTTTTCTCCTGTAATTTCTTTTCCTTAAACTCTTGAGATCTGATATAAGAATGTGATGGGTAATTGTATCTGTTTTAGCATAAACTGTTTATTCTGGGTTAAGTAGATCTCTGCTTCTGTTATTCCACATCGTTCTACTCAGGACCATGCTCCAGTAGTTATCTTTCTCTCCTGCGTCATCAATTTTTCACTCGTCGGATTACTTCCATCAATGTACAAACACACTGTTGTTTCTTTCATCTTAGAAAAACCACGTCCTTCACCAGCTATTATCTGATTTCTTTAATCCCTTTTGTGGCAAACTCTTCAAAGAGCCATTTATACTCAGTGTCTCAGTTCCCCCCTTCCATCCCTTCTTACACCAACTTTGATCAAACTTTTCTCCCCACTGGTTTTGTTAAGATCACCAATGCCCTCCACATTGCTAAACCCAATGACCAATTCTTCTTGTCATGCTTGATGTGGTAGCCAGCTTCCAAGATGACCAACCTTCACATAGCTTTGTGTGGTCCCCTCCCACACTGTAGCAGGGTTGGTCTACATAACCAAGAACATTCAGAGGTGATGGCATGACACTTCCACAGTTAGGTACAAAAGACTGTGACTTCCATCTGGGGTTCTCTCCTGCAGTCTGTCTTCCTTGAGTCACCTGCTCTGGGGGTAGCCAGATGTCATGTCATGAGGCCACTCAGATGGCCTACATAGCTAGGAGCTGGGGTGCCAAGAACTGCGAAAGTGAGTTTGGAATGGGATTCTCCAGCCCCAGTTGAGCTTAGAGATGACTGTAGCCACAGTAGACAGCTTAATTTCAACCTGCAAGAGACCTTGAGTCAGGACTACCCACCTTATCAACTCCTAGATTCCTGGGTCTTGGAAGCTTTGTGAGATAACAAATTTTTGTTGAGATAATAAATTTAAGTTTTGGAGTGATTTGTTACACAATGATAGATAGCTAATACACTTGACTCACGACATTATTTGACCCAGTTGATCCCTCTTGCCCCCTTGAAACACTTTCTTCATCTGGCTTCCACGGCATCACACTCTCCTGGTTTTCCTTCAACCTGATGGATCTCTTCTCAACTTCCTTTGCTGGCTCTTTTACTTCTGCCTTGCTTCTTTAGGCTGGAGGCCTGAAGGCTCCCAGGCCTTTTCCCTCCTGTCTCTACTCACTCCCTTGGTGACCTCATCCAGCCATGTGACTTGAATCACCACATACCTTGTCAACTCCAAAATTTATCTTTCAGCTCAGATCTTTCTTCCAAATTTCTGGCTCATATAACGAGGTGCCTCCATGACCTTTTCTACTTGGATATTTAAGATACAACTCAAATTCAACAAGCTCAAATGTGAACTCCCAGCTTTTTCTACCCAAACCTGCTTCACAATCTCCTTCTGAACTGATGGCAGTTCTATCCTTTCGGGTGCTCAAGCTGTCCTTGACTTCTGTACTTCTCTTATTCTGTTATACATCTCAGCCTCTCTCTTGCCACTGTCTTTTTTTCCAGCTTCCTGTTAATTAGGGGCAGCCTCCTTTCTCTCCATGAGTCACAGTCTCACATTTGGTTCCAATGACTGTATTCCTCTGTCTTATCATCAGTGAATGCTATTGAATGTACCTACAAGATATATAAAAATATCGACTCACTTCTCACCATCCACTGCTACCATCCTGGGCCAAGCCCCATCATCTCTCATCTGGGCACCACAACAACCTACTAACTGCTCTCCCTGTTTCTCCCCTTACCCCTCTACAGCCTACTCTGAACACAGCAGCCAACGTGCATTGTGAGCCTCTTAAATAGGCAGAGCACATCATTCCTCTCTGCATAGCATCCTGCCATGTACCCTCCCTTCACTTAGAGTAACAGCCACAGCCGGCCTCCCAGTGGCCAGCAAGGCCCTGCACCCCCGGCTTCCTGCATCAGCTTACTTCCCAGACTCCACCTCTTTCTGGTCTCTCTTTGCTCTGCTCCAGCTACACCGGCCTCCGTGTTGTTCTCAGAACATGCCAGGCTCACTCCCACAGCATTTGCACTCACTGTTTCTTCTGTCTGGAATGCTCTTCCCCTAAATACTGTCATGGCTAAGTTCGTCATCTTCTTCACATATTTGCTCAAGTACCACCTTGACAATGATGGCCTGTCTTAGGCATCCTGGAGAATCCCGTCTTAGGCATCCTGGAGAATCCCGTATGCTACCCCACCCTCAGCACTCCCGTGCCCCCATCCTATTTTCCCCATAGCACCTGTCAGCTTTTAACATACTAGAAGCTGTACTTGTTTGTGTTAGTGTATTGTCTATCTTTCCCTGCTAAAATCTGTACTACAAAAGGGCCAATATCTGTGTCTGTTTTATTGATGAGACACCCCAAGCCTTTAAGGATTTCTGGCATGTAGTCAACCCTAAAAATATTTTAGTGAATGAATAAATTATCTGAAACTGTGACAAAGGCCTCACAAAATATTCTATATTATCCACATTTTACAAACGAAGAAACTGAGAAAAGAGAATTCACATTTCTCAGTCTTACCATGTGCCAGACACTTTCAATACGCTCTTACTTAAACCTCCCATTTGACAAAGCTCAGAGAAGCAAAGTGGCTTCCAAAAGTCACGTAAGTGGTGAGAAGCCAAACTCTGATTTGAACCCAGGTCTAGCTGGCAATAAAGTAAACTCCCCCACCACTCTCTCCATTCTTGTGCAAAACACCTTCCGCACACCTGGACGGAGTCAGTAATCAACTGTCCCCTGAGACACTGTCTTTGGCTAGCAGAAGTCACCACACCACACTCTTACGGGGTCCCTTACAGGCTCTATCTAGAGACCAGTCACCAGTCCCTACCATTCGTCCTATCCCCAGGTTCAGGCACCCAGTCCCATTCATTCCCACAATGGCTGACAGTCACACAACATAACCCCAGCTGCTCTTCAAATGCACAAACCCAGGAAGAGGTTCTTGGTACCTGCTTGTTGAAAGTTGCAAACGTTCTTCCAAATACTTGAAATGTAATGGTTTTTAAGGCCCTGAGTCCAAATGAGTACACACTAGCCCGAGCCTTCTCACTGCCTCCATCAGAAAAGAGCACCAGTCCTTCTTGGCCAGGCACGGTGGCGCATGCCAGTAATCCCAGCACTTTGGGAGGCAAAAGCAGATAGATCACCTGAGCTCAGGAGTTTGAGACCAGCCTAGGCAACATGGCAAAACTCTGTCTCTACCAAAACTACAAGCTGGGCCTGGTGGCACGTGCCTGTGGTCCCAGCTACTCAGGAGGCGAGGTGGGAGGATCGCTTGAGCCTGGGAGGAGGAGGTTGCAGTGAGCTGAGATCATACCACTGCACTCCAGCCTGGGTGACAGAGTGAGACCCTGTCACCTGCCCTTCCATCAGTTCCATCCTCAAAGCCTTGAAGACAACATAAAACACAACTAATGGCAAATAATAACTAACATCATATCAGCTCTTACAATAAGCGAAATACTCTTGAATCCTTCACTTCTCATTTAATCCTTATGACAACACTGTAAGGAAGGTACTATTATTAACCCCATCTTACAGATGAGGCTAACTGAGGCAGGGAGCGGTTTAGCAACTTTCCTAAAATCCCATAACTGGTCATTGGTAGAGCCAGGATTTGAACCCAGGCAGCCTTCCCCCACAGTGCACATTGAGCTGGTCAGCATGCTTCAGCATGAAAGCACATGGAACGTGTAAACAACACCTGCAGTTGTTGATGCTTCCAGCACTCCACAAAGAAAATCCACTCATTCTCTTGGCGATGTCTGGATTGGCAAACTGACATCATACCTTCTAATACAGATATCCACAATTAACTCCTTATCATTTCACAGATCTCATTCTTACCTCCCTGAAGAACCAGCCCTACATTTGCACTAGATCAGTTATGTATTACTCATTGCTAAACATAACATTTCAAAATTGCCAACATCACGCAATACCTCCATGCTAAGCTTCCCCAGCCCACTCCCCATCTCAGCCTCTCTCTTGCCACTGTCTTTTTTTCCAGCTTCCCGTTAATTAGGAGCAGCCTCCTTTCCCTCCATGAGTCACAGTCTCGAATTTGGTTCCAATGACTGTATTGCTCTGTCTTATTTTTAAAGCACCTTTTTGTGGGGTTCCTAGATTACTGATCACACATTTCTACCTGCTCAGCTTCTTCTCCTTTGTTTTATTAAACACTGACTACTTGATCTTTAGGACTGAATACATGTCCATTCCACAGATGCTGGTCAGGCATGCACTGTGTTTCTGCACACAGTGATGACATCTCTGGTGAATAGAAAGACTTACTGACTTCCTGCCCCGGCCCTGAAAGAGCCTGAAATATTTCTGGAGAGGTAAACTATCCTTCTTTGGTAAAACTACGATCTTACCAAGTAATAAAAGCAACCTTAACCCTTTTAGGAGTTCTGAGAAGGAAAGCAAGAAGTCTGAGGGCTGGAGGAAACCAGGAAGGCTTCCTGGAAGAGGTGAGGTTTGAACCATTCTTAAAGAATGGATAGGAATTGAATGAAGGAAATCTTACATGCAAAGGCATGGAGGGTGAAATTAGTAAGTTTTGAGTTGAGTGTCAGGAAAAATATTCCAGTTAGAGAAACATGGAAGGTAAGATTGGATGAGATCCTAAAAGGCTTAGGTGTCAGATTAAAAGACACTGGAATTATATTCTGGAGGCACCAAACTGCCTGTTCCTTACACTTTCCGTGCTGATCTGCCACAGACCTCTCTTAAGGATATTCTGTGCTTGTCCTCCCAGGCTCATCAGGAGGCAAAGAGAGGCTCTTCCTCATTCACCCAATCCCTGACCCAAGAGAGGTCTGTCCTTCCACTAAACACACACACACACACACACACACACACACACACACACACTCACACACAGAGAGAGAGAGAGAGAGAGAGAGAGAGATCCGCAGTGGCAGACTGGATTCCTGTACTATGGTACTTCCTGACAGACAAATCCGACCGCCTCCGAATCCACCCCGGAGCCAAACCCAGTCTGCATAAATAGCTCAGCCGGTGCCTGAAACCAACTGCACTGCACTCCTGTCACATCTGTCTCCATCCTTCAGCATTCCCCAGACTCCCTTGAGAACTGGCTCTGGCAAGGTTTGGCCACTGGGAGGCCCCGGGGGGAGACTAGAAGAAAGAAAGAAAAGAGAAGTATTTTCCATCTCCCTCTTGGCTCTAGCTGGCATTTGATGGCCGTGGCGGTGGCTCCTTGGCCACCGCAGCGTCCTCCCAGACAGCCCCTCCCTCTGAAGTCCCAGCCACCCCCAGGCAGGACTCACCATGGTTGAGTAGGTTCCGGGTTCCAGGGCTTGGGGGCCTCCAGTGTAAAGGTGGTAGGGGCTGCCTGCCCTGGGTTGCCTTCCATCCTCTATTTGTACCTATGCAACCAAATCTTTGTATTAATATTCCCTGCTTGAAATATCTAAAGCTGTTTCACAGCTGGATCCTAATACAGAAATCTACAAAGGTTTTTGAGCAGGGGAGTGGCAGGATCTTGGATTATTTTTTGAACGATTACTCTGGCTGCTGTAAAAACTGCTGATAAAAGAGGAAGATGAGTAGAATGTTAAAGCACCCATAGGTGAGGCTTTTTCAGCAGTCTCAGTCACAGGTGACGTGCCCGGGCCTCCAGTGGTGGCAACGAATAAGGAGTAAAATCGAGAGTGTTGAGCTCTATTTTGGAGACAGAAGCTAAGCAATGTGGTGATAGATTGGATGTGAGGAAGAGGAAGAAAAGGAGAGAATTGGTGATGAGTCCTCTAGATTTTTGGCTTAAGTCACTGGGTGGAAAGTACAGAAATGGAAAGGCAAGGGTGGGGGCCGTTTGGCTGTCAATCAGCACATCAATCACCTCCTCCTTCAGGAAGCCCCTGGCAGCCTTCCAACAGGAAGCAATTTCTCCCTCCTTTGTAATCACACAACACTGCAGACACACTATCATTACATAGTTACATGTCCATTTGACTTTCCCCTGCTAGATCGCCATGTGTTCTAGCTCACTGTATCTCCAACTCTCTGACCTCCACAGCACCTACGGTTCTAGGATGCTGAGCCACAGGGCAAAAGCACCGAGCTGGCAGCTTGGCAGAACAGAATCATCTCCAGGCAACAGACTTCAGGCTCAAGCCTCGTACTACACAAAAGCATATGGCTTTCGGCGACTACTCTGAGCCCTCGCTACCAGGCCTTGATGTGCTTCCCTGACTCATGGACTAAACCCACTCTCCTACGTACGGGCGGCTGTTGCTGACCTCCATGCCCAGAGTCCTTCTCTGCCCAGCCCATGATGCCATTCTTTGTGGCAGGAAGGGCACACAGAGGCCCAACAAATGTCTGTTGAATTGAATCAAGCGGTCATGACCAAGCAGCAAAAACACCTCTCCTTTTATAAGTTCCCTCAACTTCTTTCACTTTCCTATCCTCTCATTAAAAAAATAAAAATAAAAAAGGGTGTCTCCTCTCCTCTCCTGGATGATCATGGAATTCAGCAGAAGTCCCTCCTAAGGTGGTCAGATTAGTAACAGTGGGAACCCTGGCACCGTCACTGACCCTGTTATCTTGGGAAGGTGACTTAAGCCCCTCCCACTTTGCTCATCTGTACAATGGACATCATAGCCCTGCCTAGGCTCAGGGGTGCTGTCACAAAGAGCAGTGATCATGCACATGGCAGGGAAGGCCTCATGCTCTCAAGAAGGAAAGTCTTCCCAGGAAATGGAAAACAAGCTGCTCACCAGCCCCCTCCCAATGCACACTCGGCCTCCTCTAAAATCATCTTTCTGTGGCTGCAGCCACTTCAGTCTCCACCTTCACTTCCTTCCACTGCCTCTTCATTGATTTTTCAAATTAACATAAATCTCTGTGTCTTCACTTGAAGCATCTCTTAGGACCTATGCACGTCCCTTGGTTCATTTCATTCCCTCCCTCAGCTCCTTCTGCCCTCAGTCAGCACTGATCTCCTCCTCGCAGCCCCAGTAACAAAGATTTGCAAGTGCCACTCTGGGTGAAACGCTGGGCCAGACACTGCTGATAGAAACAAGAGGCTTGTCCTGCTGGAGCTCAGGGTCCATCTGAGGACACAGGACCAAAAGTAAAACACACACAGACACAGGCCACTACTCGGGACCTCCCTGCGACACATGCATGCATGAAATTTCTGCTGTGGGACTGTTCTCCACCTCTCTGCACAAAGCCAACCTCCGTTTTTTTCTGCTTCCTTAGGCTCATGGTACAGTCCATCCTAGTTAAGTGCAGAGTCTGTCCTTGTGAATTAGCCTACTCACTAAAATTGATTTGTAACCCCAAGATTGACACTCACAGCTCATCTGTAGACATGTGCAGGGTGGTAAAATATTAAAGTCACCCAATGCGCTCATTCCCAGTTGAATTCAGACAGGTAACACGATGTCTCCTTGTTTCAGCTCTCATGCTGTACACAAGGGTCCATTTTGTGGTCTATTTAGTGCCATGATATTCGCATTTTTGCACTTTCTGTCGGTGACGGTGCCGTTAAAATGGCCCCAAACATGACACTCAGTGCTGTCTCATGTTCCTAAGCACAAGAAAGCCACAATGTGCCTCACAGAGAAATTATCTGTTAAGTAAACTTGGTTCAGGTATGAGTTGCAGGCCTGTTGGCTGTGAGTTCAATGCTAATGAATCAACAATGAATGTTAAAGAAGGTGTCTCCAAACAAAAACACATAAAACAAGCTTATGGAGTGATCATTTGATGAAAGTGCGGGAAGCAGAGGCTCACAGAAACCTAATCCTATGCAGTCACGTATCACAAAACGTTTCCGTCAACGTCAGACAGCATATTACGATGATGCTCCCACAAGATCATAATTACCATGTTTTCATTGTACCTTTTCTATGCTTACATATGTTTGTTAGATACACAAATACTTACCATTGTGTTACAGGGCCTACGGTATTCAGCATAGTAACGTGTCATACAGGTCTGTAGCCTAGGAGCAATAGGATCTACCACATAGCCTGAGTGTGTAACAGGCTATATCATTCACGATTGTGTACCTGTGATGTTCGCACAATGACAGACTCACCCGGTGATGCCTTTTCAGAATGTATCCCTGTCATTAAACAACACGGGACTGTGTTTCCTATTTGTCTAGGCGCAATGGCTCGGCACTGCCTAACTGAGGGTCCAGAGCAACCTTCTGGAACGTTACCCCAGATAAGGAGCATTGAAACTGGAGCTCTGCAGTCTCCCACGGTTCTCTTAGGCTGTGTCAAAGAAGTGGAATATCTAGAACGATGTTCCAGCAATGGCTGCACTCCAGCGTCTCTGTACGCCCACTGCTGGGTGTTCCACTCTCCAGGGAGAAATGAATACCTATTGACCAAGGTGGCCACGGGGCTTGAGACCTAATCCTCCAAGAAACTGTTGAAGGAACTCTCCGCTATCATGAAACACCAGTGGGTGTGCACGTGAAGGAGGGATGATCAGGCTGCTTTATAGGGTGCCCAGGGGGAAGGTTGGGACCCAGGAGTGAACACTACAAAGGGCAGATTTTAGCTCAACCTAGGGACGTGTGTTGCAATAGTTAGAAGGTCCTGAGGTCAGGAGGGCAGCCTTATATGGTAATGAAATCCACAGCGCTGCAAGTGGCAACCACCAGAAAGGGACACAAAAAATGCGAGCACGGACTAAATTACATTTGAAAGTCTGTTATTCTACGAAAATACGTTCCCCAAGTGGGAACCAAGACTCTGCCAGGGCAGGATCCCTGTTCCAACACTAAAATTACCACGTCTCCAGTCTCTGTGTACTCTGAAAATGGGGCGACACCATCTGCACTTCCAGTTAGACGTAGCCCTAGGCACTGTCATAGGCCTCCTGCTGCCACACAAAAGAAGGTACCGAGGAGAGGCTCTCCCTCAGGGACAGAGTTTCACACACCTTTACTCCTGTGGCTGAGCGGAGCTGGAGGAGAGGCAGATCATGGACTACCCTCAAATCCATTCAGAGCAATTACTATGAGGGCATTTCCTTTCATGCCTCAAGCTGAGCCTAAAACATAAGCACGGAAATAGGCCTTTTTAAAATCATTTTAAAACTAGAAGCCTTGGGGGAAAGCAATTTGACTGTCCAGAGAAAATACAGGAATGGAAAGCAAGCTCCCTGTCACTGTGAAACACTCAAAGGAGCAGCCTAAGTGTTCAGGGTGGTGACAGGTGCCATGGGGTGACACCCTGCCTTTCTGCAGGAAAGCCGAGACCTCCCTCCACCTCACCCCATTCACAGCATGGAAACATCCATGGGCTGGGCAAATGAGGCTCTGGAAGCGCTCCAGAGGCCACGCAGCTTGGCTTCTCGTGGACAGATGTCCCTGTGCACTCTCAGAGGGCTGGGGCACACACACCACGCGCAGCCCATCTGCCACACTGGTGTCGGCATCCTTGTACTTTCTACTCATCAGCCCAAGAGGGAAAACAGGAATCAATCAATCTACCCAAAGTTATTCAATGATCTCAGGGTATGTGGCCTGCCCAGGGTCAAAAATAAAAGCCCGGGAGCAGTCCCCACTCAGAGCATGTGAAGACTCATTGAGAAGAAATGGGAACACACAGTTACCCAATTAACCAAGAGATTCAATCAGTACAGGAGGCTTCAGTGTTAGGGGAAGGCTTAAGAGTTGCAGAAAGGCCTACATGGGGGTGCAGGAGGAATCTGATTGTATTCTGGATATGATGAGCAGACTATACTGATTTGCACTGTCCATTATGCTAGCTACTAGCCACATGGAGCTATTTACATTTCAATAAAATAACATTTAAAACTCAGTTCCTCAGTTACACTAGTCACAATTCAAGTGTGCAATAAATAGTTTCCATGGCTAGCTGCTGCCATGTTGGCCAGAGACCAGTTTCCATCACTGCAGAAAGTTTTATTGGACAGCTCTGATCCTGATTCTCCTCACTCCCTTCGGTGTCCTTCAGATGACCTAGAATGAACCTCAAACTCCTTACCGTGGTTCAGACAGCCCTTGGGGATCAGCCCTTGCCTTGCTCTCAGGACTCATTTTTGACATTCTGACCTTAAAAGTGACGTGCGTCAGCCACACTGAGTGGGCTTCTTCCTGACCTTCCACAAGCTGTTCCCTTCAGCAGGTAGCTGGAACACTTTCTCTACATCTTCTGTTGCCAGGCTAACTTCTCATCGTCGATGCATCCTTTCCCTGGGGTCCCTCCTGACCCCTTGAATAAGATGAGGCCTCATGCTTTGCATCCTCAGAGAAGTCTGCACTTTCACCATCACAGCCCCACTATCAGTTGTTCACTGATGTATCCCAAGTGTCCAGACCACTGCCTGGCTCACAGTAAGCTCTCTGTAATGATTTATGAATGAAAGAATGAATGAACAAGTGACACTTTGTTAGAATTCCTTGTGTCATTGGTTGTCAACCACCATAGTTTGCAAATTACATGAGAACAAAAATCTTATTTCTCTCACTCACTACTTTATCTCCCCTCTCTCCAGCATATATATGGTAGATGATCAAAATTATGAGAAATAGTAGTAAAATAAATGAAGGAAGGGAGGAAGAGAGGGTGGGAGAGAAGAAAGGAAGGTAAAAGATGAAGAAAGGAACAAAGGAAGGAAAGAAGGGAGAAACAGAGGGAGGGAGGGAGGAAGGGTAAGAGAGGAGAGGAGGAGAGAGGAAGGGAAGGAAGGAAGCTGCTCCCTTCAGCCGCTAGCTGGAACACTTCCCCTGCCCCTTTTCTTTTGGTGGAGTAGGGAAGGAAATGAAAGTAAGAAAAATGAAAGGAAGGAAGGGGTAGATGCACAAATGCTGCATTCAAAGTCTCTGCCTTAGGAAACAGGAAAAACAATAGTAATTAAGTAACAGAATAGCTGGAGAGCTCATGGCAGCAAGCCATCTAGCTTTGACTATTTACAATGCTAGAATAATCATCTCCCCATCACCAACTCAAGGATGGGCTTACAAAGCTTCCTTGAATATCCCATCCCTGTCGCCTCCACTTCCCAACCCAGTGAAGTGAAAAATAGAGAGAAGTGCAAATTAAGCTCTTTATTACAATTAGCAGCTTAACCCAGGCATCACCTGTCTTGCTGTAATGTGACATTGCATTGGAGGCATTCATAATCGTAACCCAATGGGAAAGACATGAACCAATTCACTGCCTGTTTTTCAACAGCTTTATATGAAACGCTTTCCATTCTTTACACTTGCTAGCTATCTCCGAGGAACTCAGGCAATTTACAAACTTTTAATTCTCATGACACCCTGGCAGTGTAGGAGCTAAGAGTATAGAATTTATAGATAAAGGAAGAAGAACCATGCAACAGGATTAAGTGTCTTTCTCTGCTAAGACAGGAGAGACTCCCCCTGTCCCCAGAGCCCACCCTTCGGAAGCTGAAGGGAAGGTAATCACAGTGATATTCCTAAAATCCATCTCAGCAGAGTAATCAGGGCAAAATCCAGACTGGAAAGGGTGAAGGTGAGTGAATGGGAGACAGTAGTGATAGCAGGAATGGACTTAATCGTCGGTAAAGAGGAAAGAGGCAGGAAAGCAGGAAAGATTTCTAAGGTTGAAGACAGAGGACAGAATGGAACACCGCAGGGTCTGGAAGGGGCTTGAATCAGGAACACCAGGAATGAGGATCTTCTCTTCCAAGATAGGAGGAGCAGCACAAAGGGAGCAGAGGGAGAGCAGATATTTGAAAGGAACATTTTAGAAAAAGAAGCAAAGCCAGAAATCACAACTCTAAAGATGAAGAAGACAATAACCAGAGAGGCAATGTGACTTGACTGAGCCACATAGTGAGCTATGATGGAGGGAACCAGACCCCCGAGTTCACTCTGCTACCCTACATGGAAAAAGGAAGTAGTGCTTGCTTGGGGGGCTCCATTTCTTTTCCAATAAAAAAGGGTGAAGAAAGATTGGGAGCGCAAGAGAGGCAACAGAAGAATAGATTTTCCATCTTGGAATGACACTGGATAATTGGATTTGATATTAGATGCTGGGTTTGTCTAGCCACATTGGTACCCAGCTGAAGACATATATTATATGAAATTTTAGTCTAGGTGAATCAGCAGGTAGCCCTCACTTTACATCATAGATACTGCATCTGGTGTCTTAACACCATACTGATTTCTCATGTACTTCCCTGTGCAGTACAGGTAGCCAGGAGATTCTGTCCCACCCAGTCACTCAGGAGCCAGACTCCTTGCATCTAAAGCTGTGCTGCCCGATGTGGTAGCCCTACCCACATGGCGCAGTTTAAATGAATTAAAATTAAATAAAGTAAAAATTTTCGTTTTTCAGTCATATTTGCTCCATTTCCAGTGCTCGGTGAGCACATGATTACCAAAGTAGACAGCAGAGATAGCGAGTTACATCACCATGCGAAGTTCTGTCGGGTAGTGCTGCTTTCCACCAGGTCTCTGGCATGCAGCCAGCAGGCACACAAGAGAAAAGGTCTGGATGATGATGGAAGAGGTTTTGTGGATCAAGCCTGGAGATGCCACACGTCGCTGTTACCCACACTCCACAGCCAGAGTTTGGTCACACATTCATACCCCGGGTGCCTCCCTTAGTTGAGCTGTGTACCCAGGAAGAAGAGGAAATGGGTTTAGTGAGCATTGGCCAGTATATTCTAGCAAATTCCTAAAATAAAAACCTAATTTCCCAACTGAGTTCTGTAACAAAATCAGATAGATGACCCTAAAAGGAGAATATCTCCCCACGGACTGTTTTAAATTTCAAACAAGGAAGAGTTAAGATGGTGATCAGGCTATTGCTCAGTCAGAGTTTTCTAAAGGCATTTGCCACACACATACTTTCTTAATTCTAAGCACTCCCAGCCGCTCCGTCTACTACCTCTGCTTCCTTTCTGTTCCCGCTTGTCTCATCATGTAGAGACACATGAATCAACACTCACCAGGGAATTTTAGCTCCCGTCTTTCTGTGCACCTACTATGCCCGAAGGATGTACTTGACTTCGAATGAGTTCAATTCAATTCAACAGCCTTCACTGGACTGTAGTATATGCACGAGCTACATGCAAGAGGGGCTGTGGGGAACAAAGGAGTGAAAGACACAATACCCCCAAGGAAAGGTGGAAATAAGTACAGGTATTGATCGACTTATGACCCATGCAACTTACGACCATTCAACTTTACGACCACAATCGCTAGCCACGACTGCTCCGCTGTAGATTTTTGGAAACACTACGACATTTTGATGTGTATCAAGAATATCGCTACCGCCTGGGAGGCTGTGACGACAAAGTGCATGAATGGCATCTGGAAAAATTGTGTTAAGCACCATGTTAATGATTTTGACGGATTTGACAGTGAACATGAACTTGAAACGATTCAGGAAAAAATAGTAAAACTCTCTAAAGACCTTTCTTTGGAGTGTGAAATGGAAGATGTCGAAGAGTTGCTAGACAAAGAATACAGAGAACTTACAAATGAAGAGCTGATCGAACTGGAAGAAGAAAGAGTGGCGGAAGAAGAAACAAGAGAAGCAGAGAAAGAAGAGGAGGAGCCAGAAAGCAAGTTCACCGCTAAGGGATTATCAGACGGTTTATCTTTACTGAATAAACTTCTTATACATTTCGAAACAATGGACCCAAACATCGAACGATTTGCAAGGATTGAATGGATGGCGCACGATGTGTTTCGTCCGTATCGTGAAATTTATGAAGAAAAAAAGAAACATACAATTCAGAAAAAGCTCACCATGTTTATGAAAAAACCAACTCCGGTAACCCCAACTGCTGCCTCAGATGACGACATCAACGATCCGCAGCCAAGCACCAGTGGCCAATAAAATGTTTCGTACATGTTTATATATTTTGATATGTTTTGCAATTGGGAAAATGTTTCCTATGGTATTTTTTACACCTGTATTTCGTATTTTTGTATGCACCTGTATTTTGTAATTTTGTATGTTTTGCAAATATTAGACCAGTTGTACTGGTAATGCAGTGTTTTACTTAAACCTGACAAATGTAAAAATAAGAAACAAAATGGTGTAGAGATGATACAAATGGCATAAAATGAACAAAGAAAATTATGACATATAACAATAATGAAAGAAAATTATGATAAAATATGACTTAAAGATTTTTATAACATCATTTCACAGTACTGTACATATAGCCTACTCAACTTACGACCAAACTGTGTGACGACCGGTCTGTCGGAACCCATCGTGGTCGTAAGCTGAGCACTAGCTGTATAACACATTGGGCTGAGACAAATGCCTGAAAAGAGATCCCAACAGGGAAGTTCAAAGGAATGAGAGATGAGGTCAGGGGAGGAAAACAGGGAAAGAGCCCCTTGAGGAGGAAACATTACGACATGGACTGAGAACACCGTCTGATTCGATCAGGCTGGATGTGAGGAGGAGGTTCCCAAAAGAGGAGGCAGCTGTCCTGGCCTTGCCTTCAGACAAGACGGCTGGCTGTGTGAGTAGAGTCAGTCTCTGGAGAGGAGTCACTTCTCCAGCTTCCTCCCACCACCTAAGCCTCTGCCCCTTCCGCATGAGTCCCACTTGACAACACAGGAACCACCATTCCCTGCACCTGACTACCAAGATAAGACCAGATGCACTGGAGCAGAGCACCTGAGCAATGGGCTGAGCTAGAGGCTGGGTGAGGACACAGCCCTTAAAGGAAATACTGATTATGAAAGCACACGGGAAGCTTTAAAGGACCACGTGAGTTTGAGAGAAGATTGTTATTGCTATTTGCGAAGGTATTTATACAGAGCAGAGTGGAAAATAAGGTGGTTGGTCAAGGAGTAACATTAGGCTATCCCTAACTCACTTCCAGTTCTAAAATTTCAAGGCCCAAATGAGTTAGTCATCAAGATTCCTGCTCTTTCTTCCTTAAATTCTTCCTCTCCACTGCTGTTATCCTAGCCCAAGTCACTGGATGCACCACCTGAACCACTCCAAGGACATCTTAGCTGATCTTGGCTTCCGCTCCTCCCCACTCCACAAGCACTTGTTCGCCTGCAGCCGGAATGACCTTTCTAAAAACCCATTGATAACTTTCTATTGTCCTGACAATAAAATCTAAACTCACCACAGCCTACTAGCCAAAGTCCGTCTTGTTCTTTAGGAGGCCACTGTGGCCAGAGTTGGTAAAGCAGAGGAAGGTGCCAGCTTCCTAGAACAGTTTAGGTCTTCCTCATCTCAAGGCCTCTGCAATGGCTATTCCTCAGCTTGGAACATTCTTCCACCTGATCTGCATATGGCTGGCTCAGCTCAAAGGTCACCATTTTGGATGACCTCTAATTGCCCTATCCCAAATAGCCCCCTCCCTAGTTACTGTTCCAGCTGGGAGCTGTCCCCAGGCTGCTCTTCCCTTGTTCCATGCTTTCTGGCCAGAGATCTCATCTGCTCTCCTGGCTTCTGCACTCACCTCCATGCTCATATGTACATTTTTGTGGTAGCGTTCACCTCTCTGCAGCTGTAGTTCTGCATCCTCAACTAGCTCCTGGGTGTTCTCACCTGTATGTTCCCTACACAGAGTTGGGAAAATGGAATTCAGAATCTTTTACAAAGCAGCTCCTATTCCTTTCTTATTTCTGCGGATCCTACCGCCACACTTCTAGTTTCATAAGCTTACAACCTCACAGCTAGATGTAATTCCTTTTATGTAATTAATAAGTATTCTCGAGGGCCGGGCGCGGTGGCTCAAGCCTGTAATCCCAGCACTTTGGGAGGCCGAGGCGGGTGGATCACGAGGTCAAGAGATCGAGACCATCCTGGTCAACATGGTGAAACCCCGTCTCTACTAAAAATACAAAAAATCAGCTGGGCATGGTGGTGCGTGCCTGTAATCCCAGCTACTCAGGAGGCTGAGGCAGGAGAATTGCCTGAACCCAGGGGGCGGAGGTTGCGGTGAGCCGAGATCGCGCCATTGCACTCCAGCCTGGGTAACATGAGTGAAACTCCGTCTCAAAAAAAAAAAAAAAAAAAAGTAAGTATTCTCCAGGATTGTACAGCATGTAAAGAACTCTCCTGTGTCATCTCACTAGTCACTGAAGTTTCATTACTATGTTAGCAGCGTTACTGGAGTAGAATTGAGTACACTATGAAGTAATACCAAAATCAAGATAATGAACATACCCATTTTCCAAAAACACTTATTTGTATCTACCCTTCAGTAATTTTCCACTTCCTCATCTTCTCCAAGCAATCGCTGACATGCTTCCTGTCACTATATGTTAGTATGAATTTCCTAGAATTTCGCATGGGTGGAATCATACATTACAAACTCATTTCTGCCTGGCTTCTTTCACGCAGCATACTTATTTTGAGATCCATTCCATGTTGCAGCTCATATCAATAGTCCATCCCTTTTTATTGCTCCACAGTATTCCATTGTTTTGATATAGCGTTTGTTTATCCATGCATCTGTTAATGGATACATGGGTCATTTCCAGTTTTTTGCTATTATAAGTACTTCTATGAATACTTGTGTATAAAAATTTATATGGATATATACTGTCTTCCTTTTCTTTTTTGTTTGATATTGAGGTTCACTCTTGTTTCCCAGGCTGGAGTGGAGTGCAGTGGTGCAATCTCGGCTCACTGCAACCTCCACCTTCTGGTTTCAAGCAATTCTCCTGCCTCAGCCTCCCGAGTAGCTGGGATTACAGGTGCCTGCCATTATGCCTGGCTAATTTTTATATTTTTAGTAGAGACAGGGTTTTTACCATGTTGGCCAAGCTGGTCTTGAAATCCTGACCTCGTGATCCACCCGCTTCACCTCCCAAAGTGCTGGGATTACAGGCATGAGCCACCCACTCAGCCTATATGGACATATACTTTCATTCCCTTTGGGTAAGTTACTTGGAGTAAAATGGTTATATCATTTTGTAGGTATATGTTTAACTTTTTTGAAAACTCTACTGTTTTCCAACATAATTCTACCATTTTATATTCCCATTATTAGTGTTTCAGAGTTCCAGTTCTTCCACATCCTAACGCTTCATACCATTGGTATTTTTAATTTTAGCTATCTTAATAGATATGTAGTGGTTCCTTGTTAAGGTTTTAATTTACATTTCTCTAACAACTAACAATATTGAGCATATTTTAATGTGCTTATTTCCACTTGTTTGAATTCAGTTTGATGAAATTTTGTTTCAGCAAACAAGTTATTTTTGCAACTATGTCCGTGAGGGATACTGATTTGCAGTTTTCTTTTTATACCTTATATCTGGTTTTGAAGAAGGAAATTAAATAATAGCAATAATAGTAAAATAAAACTTTATAATTTGTAGTTGCTATATAATAAATTTTGCTGTATTATATGCTGTTCAATATAAAACCTAACCCCCAGCTCTGCTTAAAATTAACTAACTCCCTGTAAAACCTACCTTATCTATTCTCCCCACATTCTCAGCAAAGTTCCCAGGCATCTCAAGACTTCTATTTTTCTGGCTGACCAGCTGCAAGGTCACAGGGCAAGATAACACCCAAACAATGTACAGTGCTTTCTCAAAATGCTATTTTTCAAATGTAACGTACATCACAAAACATGTTACAAATTAACTGTTCTTTGTTCTGGCTTCTGTAAGCCTGTTACGTGCTACCTCATCCTGGATGTATAAAAAGCACCCCATTTTCTTTCTCCTTTGCTCAGCCTTGGGATGCTAACGCACTGAGCGGGTAGGGCCACCTTAACAGAATCCTCCTGTTTCACGCATTGGTCTCTCCAGTCTCCTGAATATTCTGGAACCGTTTTGCTATCAGCGTAATGCTGACCTCATAAAATGAGTTGAGAAGTATTCCTTCCTCTTCCATTTTTTAGATGAATTTGTGTATAATTGGTATTATTTATTTAAATGTTTAGTAGAATTCACCACGAAATTCTCTGGGTCTGGAATTGTCATCGTGAAAGGTTTTTAACAAAATATATATATATATATATATATTTTTTTTTTTTAACAAATATGCAGCTATTCAGGTTATTTTTTCTTCTCTAGTAAGTTTTGGCAGCTTGTATCTTTCAAGGGCTTTCTCAACTTGATCTAAGTTGTTGAATTATTGACACAAAGTTGTTCGCAATATTTTTATTATCTTTTTAATATTTGTAAGATGTATAGTAATGTCACCTTTCTTAGGTAAGTACTCCTTATCTAAAATGCTTAGGACCAGAAGTATTTTGAATTTCAGATTTTTTTTTTAAGATTCTGGAATATTTGCATTATACCTGCCAGTTGAGCATCCCTGATGCAAAAATCCTAAGTCCAAAATGTTTTAATGATCATTTCCTTTGAGCATGACTTTCAGCATCATGTCAGTGCTCAAATTTTGTTGGATTTTGGAGCATTTCAGATTTTGAACTTTTGGATTGGGGTGTTCAACCTGTATTGGTAATTTGTGCCTTCTCTCATCTGATTTTTCCTGATCAGCCTGGCTACAGGTTAATCAATTTTATTGACTTTCTCAAAGAACCAGCTCTTGTTTTCATTGATTTTTCTCTATTTTTCTGTTTTCTATGTAATTGATTTTAGCTTTTATCTTTATTATTTTCTTGTACTTACTTTGGGTTTACTTTGCTCTTCTTT
This sequence comes from Sapajus apella, assembly GCF_009761245.1. Lineage (NCBI taxonomy): Eukaryota > Metazoa > Chordata > Mammalia > Primates > Cebidae > Sapajus > Sapajus apella. The sequence goes on from NW_022436965.1 coordinate 9,312,113, forward strand.
CTTTTCTCTTTTAAGATGGAAGCTGAAGTCACCACTTTGAGATGTTTCTTCTTTTCCAAAATAGGCATTTAGTACTATAAAGTTTGCATCTTTATTATTTGCAGTGTGTTTCTTGTAGGCAGGATGTAGTTGGGTCTTGTTTCATCCAATCTGACAATATCTCTTTCAACGGCAGTATTTATTGATATGGTTTTTCCTTTTTCTTCCTTCTTTTGGATAAACTGAATATTTTGTATTGTTCTATTTTATTTCCATTATTGGCTTATTAGCTATAACTCTTTGGTATTTCAATGGTTGATTTAGGATTTATAGTATATATATATATTAAATATATATTTAAATATATAGTATATACATATATTTACTATAAAAAAATTTCCTTTGTCTTATTTTGCATATTTTTATTGCTATGACTTTAAGTTCACTAAACTTTCCTTTTGCAGAGTCTAACCTATCATTCCTCTCATCCAATGTATTTTTCATCTCACACATTGTAGTTTTCATTTTTAGAAGCTGGACTTGGCCTCTGTTTATTTCCCATGTCTCTACTTAACTTTTTGAACACATTTAATACAGTTATAGTAACGATTTTAATGTCCTTGTCTGTTAATTCTTACATTTACCTCAATTCTGATAGACTTATTTCCTCATTATGGGTGTATTTTCCTGCTCCTTTGCATGCCTGGTAATTTTTGACTAGATGGTAGACATTATGAATTTTACTTTATTGGATGCTGGAAATTGTTTCCCCATAAATATTTGTGAGCCTTGTTTTGAGACGTTGAAACACTTGGAAACACTTCAGTCCTTTTGTGTCTTGCTTTTAAAATTTGTTTTGCTGAACAAGACTGATACTTGCTCTAGAGATAATTTTTCCCCACTACTAAAGAAGACCTTTCTGTGTATACTACCAAAAGTCCTTGAATCTTGAGTTTTCCAGTTTGCCTACTGAGAAGAGGCACTATTTATGTCCCTGTGTGAATTCTGGGCACTTTTACCTCTAATCCTATCAGGCAGTTTTTTCCCCAGCATTGGGAAGTTTGCTCACATACATGCATTTATAAGCATTCAGCTGAATACTTAAAAGGGATCCTCTACAAATCTCTAGAGTTCTCTCTCTGTACACATTTCTCCTGTCTGTCACTCTGTCCTGTAAACTCTAATCTCTTTGGTCTCCCTGGGCTCTCAGCTTTGTCTCCTCAATTCAGGGAGTCTGCTGGAATCTACCTGGGTTTCTATTCCTTGCAATGCAGCATGGAACCTCTCTCAAGACAGTAAGGTAGGACAATCATAGAGTTCACCTCATGTGCTCGCCATCTCTCAAAGACTACTACCCTTTTTGGCCTAATGTTCAAGATCTTGCAAACTCTTATCTCATAAACCACATGACATACTTGGTTATTTCCAGTGGGAAGTTCAATATGGTCCTTTGTGCTCCATCTTGGCGAGAAGCTAGATCTCTGTCATTATTATTACACCCATATCACAAATAAGTAAATTTAAGGAAGGATCAGTCCAAGCTTCTAAACTGTAAGTGGTCCCGAACCCCACAACAAGCCTAGCACTAAGTTCTGTCAATTATTCCCTTTTTATCCATTTCTGTTACCCTCACTATAGTTAAAATCTTAATTATCATCTGAATTACCAAAATAATTGCCCATTAACTAAGTGATGGACAAAACTATGTGCATTTTATTTATGTTTATATGCTGCTAGCAGCTCCTGCACATTGTTAGGGTTCAATAAATACAAGGAGAATCGATAGTGTATTATTAAAAGTATGGCATGCTGGAGCCAGACTGCCTGAGTGCAAATGCTCACTCATTGTATTTGTTCATTGGCTGTATGATCTTAGGCAAGTCATTTAACCTCATTATGCATTCATTTTTTTTTACTGTAGCACAGGAATTATAATAGTCCCAATATCAGAGGATTATTGTGAAGATTAAACGATGTAACGTATGTGAAGTGTATAGAACAGTACCTGCTACACAGTAAACATTATTTAAATGCTAGTTAATAATTACAGACTTGAATTGAACTGGTCTCCTTGCTTTCCATCTCTCCTCCTTTAATTTATCCTCCAGAAGATAATTATTTTTTAGAACATGCTTCCTGAAATTTAAGTTTTATCCTATTTCATCCCTGCTATAAAACCTTTGATGGCTCCCCACATAACCTTCAAAGTGTTCCTACTCTTTAACCCCAGCCTTCATCTCCAAACACATCTCCCTGCCACCACAAATACCATATGAACTCTTTGCTACAGTAACATTGATTCATTTGCCAGACCCCAGATATGTCTATTCTAGCCTTTGCTCACCCAGTCACCTCCACTTAGAATTCCAGAATTCTAGCCTCTCCCCCTCCACCCAACCCGACACTTGATCAAAATCCTACCCATGTTTAGAAGTTCAACTAAAACCCCACCTCTCTTATCAACTCCCCTGGTAACAACTGTCCATGATTTTTATATAACCCCTTTTTATTTTCTTTTTAAGTGCTTGTTATCATAGACCTATGCACCTAGAAGGCACTCAATAAACATCTACTCAATGAACAAATAAAAGACTCGGAAAACTAGTGGGGGCATTCAAGGTAAGGGACCATACAGTAAACTCTTTCCTTAGCCAGTTCTTCTTCCTGGGAGAAGCTAGGTTCCTTATCATGCAAATGGTAGGAGGAGCTGAGCTCAAAACAGCCACATTATCCCTGGCAGCCTCGGGGGTACAGAAGTAACAAAGGCCACAAAACTCCAGTTGCCAGTTTCCAGATTGTTTAATGTGTCTAATTAACTCACCTTCACTGAGTCAAATGTGACAAAGAAAAGCAGAAAATCCCATCAAATATAGACTCAGCCACCATCCTCCCCTGGAAATAGAAACTGGGAGACAGCAGCTTAGGATACAGAGAAAGAGTGACATGATGTCAAAAGACTGAAGCAAAATGGGTTCCCATCCCTGCTAACCTTGCAGCAAGACAGACAGTGGGAGCCACCCTCACCCTCTCCTGCCCTAAGTTGTGAGGGCCCTTCCAAAAATGGGAAACAGGGAACAAAGGAAAATGTAACACAAGCTGCCTCCCAGCATGCGGTCCTCTATGCCTCTGTCTCTTAGAGACTCGGGGAGGAAAAGAAAAGACACAAAAATGTGTCCCGGCATATTCTGCACTGCTATGCTGGTTCAGCATGCTATCACAGAAGGAGAAGTGGCACTTCCAACTCTCCTTCGCTTTTTCTTGCCTCTGCCCCAGAAAGGCACACAGCTTACCTTACTGGGTGGGTAATTCTGGTCAGAGTTTATTTTAAGGCAAACAACAACAACAAAAAAGAGGAATCCACATAGATGGTATATGTAGAAGGATTGTCCTAAAATATCTCCAAACCCCATGCCCACTGTCTTTCTCTGTCACCTTAGGTTTCTACCAAGAATTCTTCATATAGCCCTATCCTGGCTCTATTCACTTAAAAAATATTTACTGAGTGCCTTACGTGTGCCAAACTCTTGCACCAGAGATCAAATAGTGAGAAAATGCATGAATAGTTTCTGCCCTAATGGAGATTACAGTTTACAGGGAGAAACAGACATTAAATAACTTTTATTTACATGTAATAAATAATATAACATATAACAATTAATTATATAGTAAGCTATAAATAATTTAACAAATTGAATGAATAATGTACATAGATACATTTGTAAGCATATAATGTGGTAAGTTCTAAGCAGGGCAAGTACAGCATGCTGTAACAACACGCAAACTCAGCCTCATCAAGGAAATCAGGATACCTCTCCCAGAGAAGACTGAAGGATGAGTAAAAGTCAATTCCCTCAAGGCAGAGTGGAAGGGGGCTCTATTGCTTGCCATTGCTTACCAGGTAGGTGATCCACAGCACAATGCCTGACTTACCTGTCTCGGTTTCCTCATCTGTAGAATGGGGGCTATAATAGTACTAACTGCTTCACAGTGCTGTAGTGAATACTAAAATAAGCTAACCAACACATTAGATGGTAAAGTGTTTACAAGAGTTCCTAGAATAGACAAAGCATGTGCCAAGTGTTTGCTTTTGTTATTGTGGTTGTTCCTGATCCTATAGGAACCAGCTCAAGTTTCTCCTCTTGGCAGACCCTGTCAGATGTCCCCAGAGGTCTCAGCTCAAACCTTGCAGTTGGGGGTTAGGTTTCAACATATGAATCTGTCGAAGGGACATAAACACCAGTCCGTTGCACGTCCCCAGCACCTAAGCATAATATGCACATTCTATAACTATTTCTTGAAAAAATTAACAAATTCCCATCATGTTGTTTCCCACAGATGTTATTTGTCTACTGCATCACTAAGCACCTCATGGCTCCCCCATCTTCAGTGTCCAGAAACCTCCTCCAGAGCACTATTTTTCTTTCACCTTATAAAGACATGACACCTGTGACTAATTGTGTTCTCTTCTTATCTAGCTGCAAAGAAGTTCAGAGCCAAAACTGAAGTCCAATTCATAACTGAGAAGGCATTTATGGCATATAGTGTACCCGCTTTTTGATTCATCTTAACTATGTTGTATTATTTTGCCTTCACCCTACTAATCCTTTTGTATCTTTTATATTTATTATCTGATATATGTAGAAATACAAAAATTATACATACGGCTCAGATGAGTAGAGTTTTTTACTTATACCTTTTAAAAAGCCAAATTTAGTTTTAATATTGAGCCCTAAATCCCTCTGGGCAGTAGTAAGAGGGGTGTTTAAACATGCTATTTAAATTTGCTTAAGACCCTGCTGACTTAAAACTGCTTTTCAGCCAGTCTTAGTTGCTCATACTTGTAATACCAGCATTTTGGGAGGCTGAGGTGGGAGGATCACTTGAGCTCAGGAGTTCAAGACCAGCCTGGGCAACATAGCAAAACCCCATCTCTACAAAAAAAAAAAATTTTTTTTTTAATTAGCCAAGCATGGTGGTACACGCCTGTGGTCCCAGCTACTCAGGAGGCTGCGGTGGGAGGTACAGTTAGGCATGATCATATCACTGCACTCCAGCCTGGGAGACAGAGCAAGAAATTTTTTTTTTCTTTTGGGATATCTCAGCTTTTTAAGGGAAAAAGATGAATCAATTCAAAGTTGAATGTACTAAAAAAAAAATGCCACAAGGCAGAAATCAAAAAATTATTTGAAACTAATTAAATCAAAGATATAACATACCAGACTTTCTGGGACACATCCAAAGCAGTGTTAAGAAGAAAGTTTTTATGCCTATATCAAGAAATTAGAAAGATCTCAAATTAACAACCTAACATCATACCTAGAAAAACTAGAAAAACTAGTGCAAACCAACCCAAAGCCAGCAGAAGACAATAAATAACCAAAATCAGAGTTGAACTGAATGAAACTGAGACGCAAAAATCTATACAAATGATCAACATAACCAAAAGTTGGTTTTGTGAAGGAATAAACAAGATTTACAGACTGCTAGCTATATTAATAAAGAAAAAGGGAGGGCTTCTGGGTCCCAGACAAGAGCATTTTCTACTCCTCTGTGTCTGCCTCTAAAATCTACCTTGGGCCAGGCATGGTGGCTCACACCTATAATGCCAGCACTTTGGGATGCCAAGGTGGGCAGATCACCTGAGGTCAGGCATTGGAGACCAGCCTGGCCAACATGGCAAAACCCCTGACTCTACTAAAAATACAAAAATTGGCCAGATGTGGTGGTAGATGCCTGTAATCCCAGCTACTAGGAAGGCTGAGGCAGGAGAATCGCTTGAACCTTGGAAGCAGAGGTTGCAGTGAGCTGAAATCACACGATTGCACTCCAGCCTAGGAGACAGAGTGAGACTCCATCTCAAAAAGAAAAAAAATAAATTAAAAAAAAAAGAGAGAAGATCCAAATAAACACAATCAGAAATGACAAAAGTGATGTACCATTAACCCCACAGAAATACAAAAAACCATTGGAGACTATTGTGAATAATTCTATATATACAAACTAAAAAACCTAGAAGAAATTGGTAAATTCCTGGAAACACACAAGTTTCCAAGATTGAACCAGGAAGAAATTGAAGTCCTCAACAGACCATAATAAGTTCCAAGATTGAATCAGTAATTAAAGAGACATACCAACCAGAAAAATCCCTGGACCAGAAAGATTCACAGCCAAATTCTACCAGACATACAATGAAGGAGCTGGTACCAATCCTACTGAAATTATTCCAAAAAGCTGAGGAAAAGAAACTCCTCCCTAACTCATTCTATGAGGCCAGCATCATTCTGATACCAAATTCTGTCAGAGATACAATGAAAAAAGAAAACTTCAGGCCAACATCCCTGGTGAACATAGGCACAAAAATCCTCAATGAAATGCTGGCAAACTGAATCCAGCAGCACATCAAAAATATGATATACCATGATCAAGTAGGATTATTCCTGGGATTTAAGGTTGGTTCAACATATGCAAATCAATAAATGTGACTAATCACATAAACAGAACTGAAAACAAAAAACACATCTCAATAGACACAGAAAAGGCTTTTGATAATATTTGATATCTCTTCATGTTAAAAAAAAATATATATATATATATATTCAATATCCCTTCATGAGCTAGTAGCTCAACAAACTAGGTATCAAAGGAACATACTTCAAAATAATGAGAGCCCTCTATGACAAACCCAACATCATACTGAATGCGCAAAAGCTGGAAGCATTCCCCTTGAGAACTGGAACAAGATAAGGATGCCCACTCTCACCATTCCTATTCAATTTAGTACTGGAATTCCTACCCAGATCAATCAGGCAAGAGAAAGAAATAAAAGGCATCCAAACAGGAAGAGAGGAAGTCAAACTATCTCTCTTCGCAGATGATATGATTCTATTCGTAGAAAACCCCCTAGTCTCTGTGCAAAAGGTCCTAAAACTCATAAACAATTTCAGTAAAGTTTCAGGATACAAAATCAATGTACAAAAATCAGCATTCTTTCTGTACACCAATAATGTCCAAGCTGAGAACCAAATCAAGAATGTAATCACACCCACAATAGCCACAAAAAGAATAGTAATACAGCTAACCAGGGAGGTGAAAGATCACTACAATGAGAATTACACAACACTGCTAAAAGAAATCAGAGACAACATGAACCAATGGAAAAAAATTTTATGCTCATGTACAGGAAGAATCAATATCATTATAATGGCCATACTGCTCAAAGCAATTTACAGATTGAGTGCTATTTCTATCAAACTACCAATGTCATTTTTCACAGAATCATAAGAAACTATTTTAAAATTCATATGGAACCAAAAAAGAGCCCAAATATTCAAAGTAATCCTAAGCAAAAAGAACAAAGAAATCACATTACCTGAGGTATCACTTTACCCAGCTTCAAACTACACTACAAGGCTACAGTAACCAAAATAGCATGGTACTGGTACAAAAAACAGATACACAGACTAATGGAACAGGTTAATGAACTCAGAAATAAAGCCATGTGCCTACAACCATCTAATTTTCCACAAAGTTGACAATAACAAGCAATGGGGAAGGACTCCCTATTCACTAAATGGGGCTGGGGTAACTGGCTAGCCCTATGCAGAATATTGAACCTAGATCTCTTCCTTTCACCATATACAAAATGGATTAAAGACTTAAATGTAAAACCTAAAACTATAAAAACTCTAATAGAGAACCTAGGAAACATCATTGGTAACATAGGCCTTGGCAAAGATTTCATAACTAAGTCTCCAAAAGCAATTGCAACAAAAACAGAAATAGACAAGTAGGACCTAATTAAACCAAAGAGCTTCTGGCCAGATGCAGTGGACCATGCCTGTAATCCCAGCACTTTGGGAGGCCAAGGCAAGAGGATTGCTTTAGCTCAAGAGTTTGAGAACAGCCTGGGAAACACAGTGAGACCCTGTCTCTACTAAGAATAAAAAAATAAAAAGTAAATCAGCTGGGTGTAGTGGCACATGCCTATAGTCCCAGCTATTCTGTAGGCTAAGGTGGGAGGATTTCTTGATCCTGGGAGATCAAGTCTGCAGTGAGCTTATGATCACACCACTGCACTCCAGCCTGGGCAATGGCAAAAAATAAAAATAAACAAAACAAGAGTTTCTGCACAGGAAAAGAAAATATCAACAGAGTAAACAGACAACCTGCAAAATGAGAAGATATTCATAAACTATGCATTCAGCAAAGGTCTAATATTCAGAATCTATAAGAAACTTATACAAATCTATAGGTGAAAAACAACCCCATTTAAAAATGGGCAAAGGACATGAACAGACATTGCTCAAAAGAAGGCATACATGCAGCCAACAAGCATGTGAAAAATAAGCTCAACACCACTAATCATTAGAGAAATGCAAATTAAAACCATCTCTCACCTGTCGGAATGGCCATTATTAAAAAGTCAAAAAACAACATGTTGGTGAGGTTGTGGAGAAAAAGAGGACACTTACACGCTGACGGTGGAAATGTAAATTAGTGCAGCCACTGTGGAAAATAGTTTGGAAATCTCTCTAAGAACTTAGAGGAGAATTATTTGACCCAGTAATCCCACTACTGGGCATATACCCAAAGGAAGATAAATCATTCTGCCAAAAAAAATGCACTCGTGTGTTCATCACAGTGTTATTCACAATAGCGAAAATGTGGAACCAACCTAAATACCCACGAATGACGGACTGGATAAAGAAAATGTGGTGTGTATACACCATGGAATACTACACAGCCATAAAAAAATCACATCCTTTTTAGCAACATAGATGCAGCTAGAGTCCATTATCCTAAGCTAATTAATGCCAGAACAGAAAGCCAAATATCACATGTTCTCACTCATAAGTGGCAGCTAAACATTGAGTACACATGGACACAAAGGAGGGAACAATAGACACCAGGACCTACTTGATGGAGGAGGTTAAGAGGATTGAAAAACTACTAATCACATGCTATGCTCACTACCTGGGCATGAGGAAATCATTTGTACACCACACCCCAGTGACATACAATTTGCCCATGTAACAAATCTCCACAGGTACTCCCTAAGCCTAAAATAAAAGTTGAAAGAAAAAAAGAAACCATGAAACAATACAAGTATGAACAGTTGGAGCATCCTGGAACACGAGATGATTTCCTGAAATGAAGAAGGCAATACTCACACAGTGTCCAAGTTGGAGTGCAGCTTTTCAGAGTTCATTACATTTTAATTTTGTTCTTTTTTTTTTTTTACCACATCCCTGAAGGTCCTAGTCTTTCAATATTGCAAATTAATTGACACAATTAATAATTTTGAAAATTTTAAATTCTCAACTGTGAAAAAATAAAATAAAGTTGAGTGCATATGGACACAAAGAAGGGAACAACAGATACCAGGGCCTCCTTAAGGGTGGGTGTGGGAGGAGGCTGAGGACTGAAACACTACCTATCTGGTTCTGTGCTTATTTACTTGGGTGACAAAATAATCTGTACCTCAAACCCATGACACGCAATTTGCTTATAGAACAAACCTGCACATGTACCCTTGAGCCTAAAATAAAAGATTTTTTTAAAAGACAAAGTCACATTTCCTACCAAGGCAGTTTCTCGCCCTCTTCTCCTACTAATCAAATGATATCTGAGTCTCAGGAAACCTGTAGGGCACCTTGATGACATAGAGATGGGACTCATTGGTCTTCCTGTGTCTCCAGGGCAGTGTGGTTAGTCTGGCCTGGCCCTGAGCAGATTGAGCCCCTTGGTTCTTTGATGTGTCATGCTTCAGGCTGGCACCAGCTGCTAAAAAAAGTCTCCTGGTATGAGATCCCCTCCTTTGAGGCCTATGTATTAAAACTATAGGATGGCTTTCATTCCACAAATTCACTTGAGAGAAAGCTCTGTGATGTGGCCTTTTGAGCTTCCCAAGTCCCTTAGTTAACGCGTATCAAATTATCTTCCCTCCCAGGGGACGCTGATTGACAGCCAAAGCAAGGCTCATGACACCACAGGTAATTGTTTTCCCCTGTGGCCCAGTCAGACCAAGAAACAGAGCCTGAAGATGAGGCCATTAAAAAGACTTGGGAGCAAGCCAGGTAATTTCTCCAGTTTCCAACCTCCACACTGCATTTTGTACAAAGCAGGGCTTCAATTAGTGGAAATTTCCAAGCTAGAAATACCTTGGAGCCAGCTAGCTTTGAAATGTTGACACGCAACTATTCACTGGCGTACTTGCAGGCCTGCATAAGGAAGTGAGGAATGTCCTAACCTGAACTACTGGAGTCACTTAAGCAAAGAGTCTGCTCTCTTCCACAGCATGTGCTTCAACTGGCAGAGTCAGCCTCCTGACAGAATATCATTCATACAGACCCTAGCAGTCATTTTAAAAGAATCGATCATGGGCCCAGTGCTTTGCATAGATCATCTTTACTTACTGGAGAATATACAGGGAGAGTATTCTGAGATCCATTCTAGAGATGTGGAACTGAGTAACCTGACTCCAAAACCCATGCTCATTTACCCTGCTGCCTCTAAGATAATTCATTTATCTCCTTTCTTGGAAAGCTGAAAACAAATTCAGTAAAAATAAAGACCAAATAAAATCTTTTTGTGGAGTGCAACGGGCTTTCTTTATACAACTTTTTCAAAATCCATTCCATGGCCACTCATACTGAAGCAGCTCATGTTAACTATGGGCAAAGCACTGCTCCCTCCTCCCTGGTTGCCCCCGACCCCCCCTGCTTTTCCCCATCCTCACAGACAGAAGAGGGAAATGTCAGATGTAAATTTTGAAAAGCAATTCTTACTACAGCTCCATAGAGATGTCTGAATTGTTTGTTACACAACTGAAACTTCTCTCACATAAACTGATATTCTTATTTCAAGCTAATTGTGATTTATAGCTGCTTCGATCATTTCTAACACTGTTGTTTTTAATAACTTTTTAGAAGTCTTTTCAACAATAAGATTTGTACATAGGTTCTCTGTGAAAACAGTTTTCATTTGTCACCTTGTTATAAATATCTTCTTTCTGGGTATTCTGATGCATTTTCTTCTTTTTTTGGGGGGGGGGTGGTTGTTTGTTTGTTGTCTGTTTTTGTTAGAGTCTCTCTCTGTCTAAGTGATGTATTTTCTTTCTTTCTTTTTTCTTTTTTTTTTTTTTTAGACAGAGTCTCTCTCTGTTACCCAGGCTGGAGTGCAGTGGCACGATCTCAGTTCATTGCAATCTCCACCCCCCAGGCTCAGGCAATTTTCATGCCTCAGCCTCCCCAATAGCTGGGATTATAGATGTGTACCACCACATCCAGCTCATTTGTGTATTTTTAGTAAAGGCAGAGTTTCACCATGTTGGCCAGGCTGGTCTCGAACTCCTGGCCTCAAATGATCCACCTGCCTTGGCCTTCCAAAGTGCTGGGATTACAGGGGTGAGCTACCATGCCCGACCTATTTTTTTTTTTTGTCAACTACTTCACAAGGCAATCTGTCAAAAGCATTGTTAAGGTTATTCTGAAGGCTATATGAGAAATAAAACATTATTTTCAAAGAAAGCAAAGTAAATTACAAATAAATTGGCATCTTTCTATGGCTCTGGAACAGAATTATATTCATTGCATCTGAAAATGATGAAAATAGGCTGGGCACAGTGGCTTATGCCTGCAATCCCAGCACTTTGGGAGGCTGAGGCAGGCTGATCACCTAAGGTCAGGAATTTGAAATCAGCCTGGCCAACATGGTGAAACCCCATCTCTACTAAACACACAAAAATAAGCCAGGCTTGGTGGTGCATACCTGTAATCCCAGCTACTTGGGAGGCTGAGGCAGGAGAATCCCTTGAAACCAGGAGGTGGAGGTTGCAGTGAGGCGAGATTGCACCACTGCACTCCAGCCTTTGTGACAACAGTGAAACTCTGTCCCGAAAAAAAAAAATGATTAAACTATAAAAGGTACTTTACCATTTCTTACTCATCTCTTATGAAACATTTTTTAAGTAGTCAACTAGTTATTCTCTATTTTAATATCTAATTAATGTTATAATTAGAAGTTATTCATTATAATTAACTTGTTATAATATTTATCATGTAATTCTATATAAATATAAATGATTATTAAAAATTAACTCAAATCAAGTTCATCTGGAAAGTTTCAAAATTTAATTTATTTTTATTAGTTTTTTCTACAACTCCAATTTCTATACGCCTTTGAGATGACAAGCTAGGGATCCCTAAATGTTTTGCAAGGTTATAGTGCACAGCAAAAATAAACGGCCGGGAGGTCCTAGGAAAAGCTGAGAAAGACATTCCTGGAGCCCAAACAGGAAAAAAAAATGATTTTGAAAGGAGAGATGAGACGGTGCCGATTCAACTCATAAAAGAGTTTCTTAAGCAGCACTTTGGGTGAGGCATCAGGCCAAAGATCTTTAACGAATTCTAAAGTTTGCTAGGAACCTGCCTTGACCCTGACGAACCACAGGGCACCCAAATGGAAAAGCCGCACCACAGTGCCCTTTTGAATGACAGTCGCCAGGGATGAGAAGGGGAGGAGATGCAGAGGTGTCCCAGGAAGCCAGGATCCAGGGCTCGGCCTGGGGCCCCCTGTTGGCAGCTCCCAAAGTAGCTACTAGGACATGTTAGGCAGGGAAGGCCTCCTTCACCACAGACACAGAATCACATAATGGAAAGAGGAGCACCTTTCAAAGGATGCAAACTTCCATGCCATTGCCCCTTTACTTACGAAATGCAAATAAAAGTGCCCCTAGATGGCCGCTATGAGAATTATATCACACAGGTAAGTGCCAAGCACCATGAGGATCTTCAAGGAATGGTAGCTACTACCATTATCAGTATTAATCTATCACTCTTCAGTTACCCAACATAAAGGAAAATGCTTTCTCTTCATTTTTGTGAGGCAGGTCTCAGGTTCAGAGAAGTGAAGCAAGTTGTCTGGGATCACACAGCAAAGAGGTAGCAGGATCAGGGCTCGCACTGCTAACCCTTGTAACTGCAGTCTGCCATGTAGCCCAGTGCCAGGATGCTCTCCCCTCCTACAGCAGCCCTTAGGAAGCCTCGGCTCAAAGGCCATCCCTGCAAGTGTGGCCTCACCTTGGTAGGCTGCAATCTCACTTCTCAAGTTGCAAAAAAAGAGGGATACAGGAGAAAAGCAGAGGAAAATGACAAGATTAAAACAGGAGCCCTCAAAGTGCCCTGAGTCAAATCAGTTAATCAGATGCACCTATTGACTCCTACCTTGAGATGGCCAGGTCTCGTGCAACCTGCAAACCAAGTAAATCCAGATTCTAGCACAGTGCATTGCCTCGAGCCAGTGTCTGATACCAGGGACCACAGGCCATCAGAGCCCCGTGTAGCAAGAATAGGAGAGATGGAAGGAACGATGCAACACCACAGAGGCCGCGTGTGAGAGCTCCTTCTGTCCTCTCCTCCAACCCTAAAACGGAGATGTCAGATAGGAACAGCCATTCGAAGAGGACAGTCAAATGAGAACCAGGTCCCCAAGGGAGTCCTGGTCTCTGGAGGCCCCAGTCCCAGGTTCCATTCATCAGCTTTTCTCCACCTCTCCATCCTCACCTCTCTGTGGAGATGCAGTCAGAGAAACAGAACACCCCAAGTTCACAGGCTCTAGCAGGCCTTTGGTCCCCTGTAACGTCTCCCCATTTATAGCAGAAGGTCTCCAAGAACCATCTCACAGGTGCTCACCAGCCAGTTTGCACAGGACATCTGCCCTAATCCTCTCTCCACCCTAGCCCCCCCATCTGCCTACTCTAAGAGGATGCCTGTAGCTGCCAGCACTTCCATCATCTGCCTCAAAAGACTACCAACTGTGCTGAGGTGCCATTTCCTGCTAAACGTCAGGACGCCAGAGCAGGCCCATGGCCCCGGCCACAGAGAATAAGGCCCCTCTTGTGCCCAACAAGGCAAATACAGCTCCTTGACCTTCTTCCTGGGGTGCTTCTCCCTGTCCAGACTCTGGCTTCAGGGTAGAAAGGGAGAGCAGCGTCTAAGGGGCCACTGATCAGACCACCCCGGCCCAGCCCTCCCCTTGCTGCTTTTTCAGTAGAACAACAACAAATCAAGCTAATAGGCTGCAGCTGCCCTGACCTCAACTGTCAGGGCAGGTGATTTACCCAGCTGTCTCCAAATGCCAGGTAGCCCTCAAAGGCTAGGATCTGCCAGGTTGCAGTGGCTCATGCCTGTAATCCCAGCAATTTGGAAGGCCAAGGCGGGAAGACAGCTTGAGGCCTGAAGTTCAAGACCAGCCTGGGCAACATAGCAGGACCTTGTCTCTACAAAATAAAAATGTAAAAATTAGGCAGGTGTGGTGGTACATGCTTGTAGTCCCCCCTATGTGGGAGGCTGAAGCAGGAGGATCGCTTGAGCCTGGAAGGCTGAGGCAGCAGTGAGCCATCATTGCATCACTGCACTCTCGCCTTGGTGACAGAATGACACCCTGATTCAAAAACAAAAAGCTAGGATCGCCATCCTGATAGCGGGCTGTCCTCACCCTCATCCACACTCACGCACACTCACTGGGAGTGTTAACCAGCACCACCTCCCAAGGCGTGGCTCAGTGCTGCTACCAGCCATTCCCGGAGTGAATGAGACCTCCCAGGCCCCTCAGTGGGACAGGGGAGGCTTGGCTAATGAACACTTGCAAAGGCTTGTGCAGAGGACAGGCCGGGGAACCACTCATTATCCCAGCGGCCCTGCCGGCAGGAAGGAGGCCATGGGCAGGGGAGCAGGAAAAGCCTCCCGCCCACTCCTATCAAAGCACCTGGCTTTCCCTGCAGAGGCAGAAGACTCCAGCCCAAGAGGATCCAAAGAAGCTGCTTCCCCCTCCCACACCCCACAGTCCCCTCAAGGGGAAATTTGCTCCCCAGAGCCTCACTGTATTGTATATCCCTTCAAGATGCTGCTGCACCCGGAATTCTGTCCCCTCCATGCCACCACACCAACCACCCGGGCACAGCTGCTCACCAAGGACACAGCATCATTCTACATCCCCTTGTCCAGATTTTCATGATCTTTTTGTGCCTTCCTGCAACTGAGCCCCTGTGTTGACCCATCCATCCCTGTTACTTCTTCTCCATAAGGTCTCTGAGGTCTGGCCTTCCAATATGGCTCCTTCTGGGACAGCCTCCATCCCACCTCTGTTCACAGCGATTCATTATACAGAATGTTTACTGCGTGTCCGCCATGGGCCAGGCACTCCTGACCCACTCAGGAGGAATCGGTGAGGAAAACAGAGATCCTGCCCACACCGATCTCACCTTCTAAGGACAAGAGACAATTAACAACGGGCGTAGTAAACAGGTATGACGTGAAACTCAATGGCAGCTGATCAGCACCATGGAAAAAGCTGGATTAAGAGGCTTAGGATGGTGAATAAAGAAAACACACAATGTAGAGTTCAGTGGAGGTGTCAGGGGAGGCTTTGATGCGAAAGTGGAATCAGCAAAAACCTGAAGGAGGTAATGGAGGGAGCCACTCAGAGACACAGGGAAGAAACATTCCAGGCCACGTGGACCAGCCAGTGCAAGGCCCTAACGGGAGGAGCATGTATGGCCTGGCCTGCCTCCAGGCTCTGCCACCTCCAATCCCCTTGAATATCACTGTTGGATTCATCTTTCTCTTTTCCATGTGCCAGTCACCTCCTCGGGAATTTGTAAGGGCTTATGGTGAACAGAGGACCATGTCCAGACTTCTAACTCTGGTGATGAAGACATCCTGTACTCTGGCCTCGCCTCTCCTATCTGCAGCAAACACTGCTGCTGCCCTTCCCAAAGCTTTCTCACGGCTTCCATGCACCAGCCCCCAGCTTCTGCGTGCCTTGTTTCTGACGGCTGGCCCCTGCCACCTTACTGGGCTTGGCTACTTCCCACATCACCGTGCAGAGGGACAGAAAACAGGGGAGTCTCTGTCTACCCTGCAGCAACCTATATAGCCAACGACCGACGGACGGGGACCATGTCAACCACTCTTGCATAGTGGCTGACAAACTTGTTTTGTGTCATTTATGCTCCAGAGCTCCCTGAGGGGTCAGGCTGAGGCTAGGGTGTCAAGTGAAACTGCACCCCTACTTGATGTCCTTCTCACCTTGTTCTGGCCCCCTCGTCCCTTACCTCTGCCTCTTCAAAGCACTTCCTTGGGAAGTCGCTTGCATATCAATCTTTATTTTAAGGTCTGCATTTAAGGATGTGACCTAAAACACCGTCCAAATTTAGTTTCCACTATTTTCAAACATGGATTCTCCACTTCCTTCCTTAGCCATGCTGGCTAGGACTATTTCTCTCCTCCGAGGTATTACAGCAATAGACATCCCACATGCGCATTTTGGCAGGTATTCACAAGCGGGTTTGTTTCTGGTTTGTGTAATAGTTTTCCCATATCTACTTCCTTGGGAGCAGGGGTGAGACTTCAGGCTTCTTTATAACCTTTGGCACCAGACCAGGCACAAAAGTCTGCCCTCAAGACTTAGGGAATGGAATCAGAAATGATGCGGGTCTATTCGTCTCCTGTATATGGTCCCCCAGGGGGAGGATGCCCACAGAGCTCTTTGATGGCCTTTATGGAGCATGATGTCAGACCTGTGATGGGACATTTATGTCCTTTCACAAATATCTCCACCCTCCCACGCCCCTTGTCTTCAGTAAACTCGTAAGGAGAGCCTCAGGAGGACTCCCAGAGGGAGGGTTCCAGCCTAGGGGTCAGGCCAGCCCCAGGCAACACTGCAAACAAGTCTGTAAAACAGGGAACCAGTCTGCTCTTGGTTTCTCCCATCTCCTCGTTCACATGTGCCCCAGTCCCCCCATTTCCCTCCCTTGCTGTTTGTTTCTAAGTCTTATTCCCATCATGCTTTGCTCTAACTCCTGCTGACATGAGGCCCCAGTGAGCTGCCTCGGGGAGACATTTGTGTTTCCAAAACGTGGGCAAAACTTTAGTAGTCAGGTAGTCCAGGAGAAAAATTCTTTACAGCTGTGCGGCATTTTACCGAGCACACAATATTTTCACATTCAACGTTCCGTTAGTTTCAAGCAACAACCTTGTAAGATGCGTGAGGCAAACAGCATCATCATCTCGGTTCTACAGACAAGGAAACTGAGGTCTGGAGAAGCTGAGTCCCCCACTGGAGACCACACTCCTGTGGACCGACAAAGCCTCGACCTGATGAGAGCTGTATCCGTGTGGGAAACAGCAACAAAGGTAAGAACTCATTCCCGTAATGTGGAGGTCTTGCTGCCGTCCACTGCAGAAAGGGCTCACACACGAGTCCATTCTTCCACTCCTGCACCTCCTAGGAAAACATATGAGACTTTGGACCTCCAGGGAAAAAGAGTCAGCAGTTCAACAGATGCAGAGCTGTGTGCTCATGATCGGGGCAAAGCACCTCTCCTTTTGGGCTCTGATGAGGAAGGATCGGAAGTTGCTAGAGAAAACAACTGGATCAGAAGTTGCTGGAAAAAGGCGCATTGAGGTTCATCTAATACCTACTGGATGCCAGATGCTTCAAAATAGTCTTATGAAGGAGGTAGTATTAGCCCCATTTTACAGATGACGAAACAAGCCAGGAGAAGGCAAATGACTAGCTCAAGATTGCAACCTACTAATAACAATCAATGTGATAGCCATTTAATGAGCTCCTGCTATGTACCACGCACTGTGCTGAGTAGTACGCACACTTAATAAATCGAATCATCACTAATGTTTAGACTGGAGAGGATGTATAAGCTAAGGAATCATATCACCATTTATAGATGTGGAAACTGAGTCTTGTTAAGTAATTTATCCAAAGCTACTCAGCTTGTAGGTATCAGAGCCATCCAGGGGACTAAAAGATTAAGGCTACCCCCCTCCCCATTACACCCTCAGATACAAACAGAGCAGTGACAGTCACAGGCAGAACTTGGGGCACCAAGGCAGCAGCAGAACAGGTTGAAGCTTGCAGGAGAGTTGGGAAGAGAATTGACAGCTCCCTCAATGTGGTGATTCTAGGGGCATGAAAAGGTCCATTTTCATATCGCCTCTGCCCAGGGCCGGCGCTTTGGAAATCATGCCACCTTCTTCTAATGATAAGTCTGGAGTTTTCCCAGTAAGGAGGCTGGCAGCCAAATCTCCTGCCTTGTGAAACTCTCAGGCCTCCCTGCTATGTCCAGGAAAGGGGTCCCTGCCTAAAGCGGAAGACTGAGCTGCATATGTAGAACAATATTTTTAAATATTAACCATTTTAAATATTTCCAAGCCCACATCCATATTTCCATAGGCTCCTCTGTCCTTCCCTTACTGAGTCTGCTTAGACAGTATGTTGCCTCAGGGAAGGAGGACACAGAAGAATCACAAAGGAAGAGAAAGGGTTAGATTTGGATTTGCAGTTTTCAAAGCCCAGCTCTCAGAAAGAAGCAGAGAGGATTCAGCGTCTAGGCCTCAGATTGAGAGACCGTGAAGAAGGCGCACCGAGCAGAGAGCGGTGAGGCTGCGTGGAGCCGTGAGATGCTGTCTGTGAAGCAAGGCATGGAAAGATACAGTAGGTCCCTAAGAAAGGGGACCTGTGCCCTGCCTCTCACACCTCAAAGGCACTAGAGCCACTGTCCCCATAGGTTTAGGGGATCTGCGAGCGTTACGGGTCCTTGCCCCTTTCCCAGGTAGAACCCTAGGGGGGCAACATGATTTGGAGAAGATATGGTTGTAAAGGGTGTCCAGAAAGATTGTGGGTTTTTTTTCAACCCTTAAAATTGAAATATTATTCACTTAACATAAAATTCACCATTTTAAAGTGTACTATTCAGTGGTTTTTAGTATATTCACAATATTTTACAACCATCACCACTATCTAATTCCAGAATATTTCCATTCCTCACCCACTAAAAGAAAGCCCATACCTTGCCAGGCACAGTGGCTCATGCCTATAATCCCAACACTTTGGGAGGCCAAGGCGGGCAGACCACGAGGGCAGGAGTTCAAGACCAGCCTGGCCAACCTAGTGAAACCCCATCTCTACTAAAAATACAAAAATTATGCAGGCATGGTGACGGGTACCTATAGTGCCAGCTACTTGGGAGGCTGAGGCAGGAGAATCACTTGAACCCGGGAGTTGAAGGTTGCAGTGGGCAGAGATTGCGCCACTGCACTCCATCCAGCCTGGGTGACAGAGCAAGACTCTGTCACAAAAAAAGGAAGGAAGGAAGGAAGGAAGGAAGGAAGGAAGGAAGGAAGGAAGGAAGGAAGGAAGGGAGGGAGGGAGGGAGGGAGGGAGGGAGGGAGGGAGGGAAGGAAGGAGGGAGGGAGGGAGGAGAGGGCATGTACCAGTTTTTGTGTGGTGATATGTTTTTGGTTCTCTGGAGCATATGCCTAGGAGTGGAAGTGCTGAGTCCTATGGTAACCCTAAGTGTAACTTTTTGAGCAACTGCCAAGACTCTTTTCCACTAAAGGTTATACCAGAGATAGGGTTTAGATAGCCCCGTGGTGGTGTCCCTATGGCCCAAGGCATCATGGAAGCAGTAAAACCCTTATGATTCCCATGCACCAGAAGAGAGGGAGCCAGACCTAAAGCTACCTTGCATTGAGAGAGGGAGAGTCCAAGCTGCTCAGCAGTGAGATGTAAGGCTGGGCAGCAAAGTAGACATTTCAGCAACTGTCAGTGTGAATTCGTGACTGATGCTCCTTCATGCACCCCAAGTTTAGCTATAACCCTAAGGAAAGGAGGGGATCCCAAATTCAGTGAGATTAAGTTTCTTCTCTAGCAGCATAGGAATGTGTTATAGAAATAAGGTGAGTTATGGAAAAATCAATAAAATTTCATTTCTTGCATTTAAGAGTGTACCAGGGATAAGTACCCATTACACAGTTTAATCTTACAAATGTCTCAGAGAAAAGACCAGGGAAGCTCAGGAGGAATTTTAAAACCCCCACACCCCCACGTCTGGGTGGATACCCAAACTGGCAGAGTAGGCACAGAGCCATGAAGCAGCGAAACTACTCCCAGCCCCTTAGCGGGCATGGAAGCCCACCTGCCTTGGAACGGCCTAGTGAACCCATTTAGCTGGTCTCAACTCCTCCCCAGCGTCACCTCTCCCTTCAGCCACACTGATTGTGCGCCAAGCCCACATCCATGCCACAGGCTCAAACTTCCGTGGTTCTGCCCATGCTGTTGTTTTCTGCCTTCTCACCTGGTACACTAAAAAGATCCTAGGTCAAGGCCAAGTGCAAATGTCACTTCCTTCAGTGTGCCGTGTCCTGACCCTCTCAGGCATAATCACTCATCCCTCCCCTCTGTTCCCTTAGCGGACTGTACACTTTGCCTTGTGCTTATTTGCTTGTATGTCTCTGTCTTCTGTCCAAACTCCATGCACCCCCAGCTAAAGGACAGTGTCTTATATCAACATGATTATGCCTGCTGTGCATTTAGCACATACCCAGCATTCCATAAATTCCTGTGCCGTGAATGATCAGGCCAAGCCTCTATTTTACAAATAGGGTACTAAACCCAAGAAAGGTAAAGGATTTAACAAGGATTCCAACAGCTAGTGAGTGGCTGAGCCGCTGATTGAACACAGCCCATCCAAGACACTTTCCAAGGAACGGCCAGAAGCTGCACCAAATAAACACTCTGGTGTCATCCAAAATTCCTGTTAGCCCCACAACCACTCTCTGAGTTGCTGATAAAATGATAAAAGCAAGGAAATGTCATAAGTGAGGAACATGGCTGGCATATGCATTAGACTGGTATTTGAGGAAAAACAGATGGGGGGAAATGCTACCGGGACATTATGTAGCATGCTGGGTGTACTTCTGAGGGAGGACAGTTTATAGAAGCTTGCTTTACATTGATGGGGCATGACGGTTCATTACGAATAAATTGGCTCTAACACACAGCTCTGTGATGGCCAGATTCCACACTCACTAACACTCCTCCTGCAAAATAGAATATTCACATTCAACCCATTCCAAAACAGCAGGTGCCTAGGCTTTTCCAAGAAATCTCCATGCCTAGTTCCTTAGTTCATCAGAACAGCAGCCTCCATAAAGAAGTTCTTTCTAATATCCAAAATGTAAAATCTCTCCTGCAAAACTCTCCTAGTAAACTCTCATAAGATTACACATGAGTAAGATTTCACCAAATTCTCTTTAAAATGTCTCTTTATACAGTAGAATAGAAATCAATAGAAATCTCATTGTTGCATCTTCCAGCAAAACAAAACCGAGTGTGTGATAAGCATGATTTCACACACTTCCAGGTTCCCGGCTAAGTCTCCAGAAAAGGCTCCTCACCAAGGAATGGGAGTAGTGGGTGGAACTCATCTGCTCCAAACAAGAGAAAGACTACTGCCAGCCTGGTCTCCCTGAAATTAGAGGAGTGAAGACTGCTTACGCCATTGCACGGAGGAAGGCCTGGCTCCTTCCACGTGGAGAGCGAGCTGCAGACACGGCCTGATGTGTCTGGATAGGCAGCGCTCCCCATTCTCCTGCAGGAGATGTCAAACCCCTCTACTGCCCTCAGTCTCCATCCTGTTGCCTTCCCTGGACAGATGGAAGAGGACCAGACCTCCCACTTTCTGACAGACAGAACGCTCCACCAGCAAATCTCTCACCTCATTTCCAGGGCAAACGTCATGACAGGCTCCATCCTCCCTTTCTTCCACTCACCAAGAAGGATCAGCAGGGAAATACCCCTCACTGGAGTAGAAGCGACCTCTTTGCCACCCTCATTCATGATGCTAAGGGGCAGAGATTCCAGGCATGGCATCCAACCAGGGTAGGCACCAAAGGGACCTCAGGGGGCTTAGGTGTTCACGGCATCTAGATATCAAATGCCATCCAGCTGTTTGGGGTTGATCTATATAGCTTTGAAACCCAAGAAAAACCAAATACCCTTTAGCTGTCTAAATTGAACAATGATGGTTGAGGCAGAGCTGAGTTTCTCCAAAGAGGAAGGAGGAGGTTTTCTTCTGGTCACATACAGGCGATCCTGTCTATCATTTTTTATCATCAACTAACCCTGAACTCACAGCGGCTGCCTGGCAGCATCATTTGTCTCAAAACAAGAAACAAATAAAAATAGGAAAACAAGAACAAGAGCCTGTCCGCACTACAAAGGGTGGTAGCCCAGAACAGGGGACTGAGGATCCAGCCCTGCTCACCATGTGACCTGACCATAGTCAGACTAACACAGCCACTACCATTTTCTCATATGGAGATGGGAATAAATCATAGTTTAAATATTTTAAAATTCCCAAATTGCCTCCCTGAGGACTTCTAGACATGGCAATGGTGGGGTAACACCATTCTGGGGGGTCTGAACTGAGAAGAGGAGTGGGAGCCACCTCCGTTGGAAGGGAGGAAGCTGACAACCAGGCCTTCCAGAGACCTGCCCCAGACCAGCGAGCCTCTGGGGCTGATCCAAGAGCAAGAACAAGAACAACAGAAAAGGCTCCTTTCCAGCCGTGGGTGGGGGAGGGAGGAAGCAGCAGGCAGGAGGGAGGACGGGAGCAAATTCAATGGAAGCAATCACATTCGCTGCTGAAAAGGAGAAGAGGAAGCCCAAGAGAGGGCAGCTCCAATTAGTGGTCAAATAATCAGAAATGAACCTCCGTTTACCCAAGCACAACCTCTCCGTACCCTCTAGCTGAGCCTCTTTGCTGCCATGGTTATATTTAGACTCCATTTGAGCAACCAGGTTATTTTGTCCACTGGAGCCAAAGAATACTCTTAAGAGCTCCTAGCAGGGCTCAGGAGAGGGGAGGAGGAAGGGAGGAGGGTGTAGAGAAGCTAGCTAACCTCCTTCCACCTCACATTCCAGGACGAGGAAGCTCCCGGGATGCAACAGGAGCCTGCCCTGGTAGGAACAGATGCACAGCGGTAGAGCCTGGAACAGCCTCCACCACTGCAGCTTCCCCCAAGTGGCAGAGACGTTTCAACAAGGCTGAGGCCTGCAGAGCCCGAGTGCCTTTCAGAGCGGATGTGGATCTCTTCTCCCTAAAGACCTGGTGGCAGGCTGTGCAAAGGCCAGCGCGTGCATGGGGACCAGGTCAAACCAAGAGTCTTTTTTGCATCTTTGTGTCCCAAGATGTGTCTTTGTGTCTCATCTCTCTGAGGCACAAAATCTTATATTAAACTAGGGGAAGGGGAAATAGCATGGGTTAGATACAGGGCAAACACGTGACAGATGGACTACCTTCTAGGATCTCACAATCAACTTGCACA
This sequence comes from Sapajus apella, assembly GCF_009761245.1. NCBI lineage: Eukaryota > Metazoa > Chordata > Mammalia > Primates > Cebidae > Sapajus > Sapajus apella. The sequence goes on from NW_022436965.1 coordinate 9,335,281, forward strand.
CACGCAAACACACACACACACACACACATGCGCGCGCGAATAGAAGGCAACAGCCAAGGAATACAGTGGCTGGAAGAGAGTCCTGCTACTTTTCTTCTCCCCTGAGTCCTCATGCTCCACTTCCCAAAACTTCAGAGAAAAATAACTCTGCTCCAAGCACCTCCAAGCCATCCAGGATATTCCTAATAAATCTGTCTGCAGGAGCACTTGCTGGCCAGTGGGCCTAGTCAAATGGAGCAGTCTTCACGTCCGCTACCACTAGGCACCAGTCACCGTGATGGCCTTGAGTCGGGCTGTGAACTCGGGGAGGGGATGCCATTACGGTGTTATGAAAATGTTAAAAAATGAGTATGTTTCGAGCCAAGAAAAAATGAGCAAAAGAGCAAAGGAGGAAATGAAACACTTAAAACAACTTTAATATTATATGAACTTTTGGATCACAAAGTAGTATGCAAATTAATTGCCTGACGAATTGAGTCTTCATTCCCGAGTGGTTTGCGGCAGTCCCTGAGACGCTTCACTTTCATGTCTGATGGCTCCCCTCCCAGCATCACCTCCTGTCAATTTAGCTGTAACATCCCCTGTCCTCCAGCGACTGCCACGCAGCTGCTGCTCTGTAAACAAGCACTGCAGTGCTAAACTCTTGTTTGAAGGGAGCCTTTGCATATTTTTTTAAAATTACCAATAAAATGAGCAGTTAATCTGTGGGTGCTGGGCTAAGGACTTTGTACTCATTGTCTGGTTTCTTTTATTTGTTTTGTTTTAGATGGAGTCTCACTCTGTCACCCAGGCTGGAGTGCAGTGGTGCGATCTCAGCTCACTGCAACCTCTGCCTCCTGGGTTCCAGAGATTCTCCTGACTCAGTCTTCGGAGTAGCTGGGATTACAGGCATGCGCCATGATGCCCAGCTATTTTTTGTATTTTTAGTAGAGACAGGGTTTCACCATGCTGGCCAAGCTGGTCTCAAACTCCTGACCTCAAGTGATCCACCCGCCTCAGCCTCCGAAAGTGCTTGGAATACAGGGGTGAGCCACCACACCTGGCCTGTTCTCTTCGTCCAATGTAACCCTCATCGCCACCCTATAAGGGAGGTCTCATTATTTTTCCACATCTCTCCAGTGAGGAAACGGATGTAGGAAAGGATGAAGAGTCTGTCTTGGGGCTCCCAGCCAGTTTGTGGTGGGGCCAGGATCCAAGGATCCAAACCCAGGCAAGCAACCAAGCCCTGCCTGGCTTAGGCAGCCCGCTGGGCTCTTTCCCTGGGGACTGTAGTATGCACGTTTTGAAGTTTGCCCCTTTCTCTGGGTTTTCTGGCAGTGCGGCTCATCTCCCCTGTGGGGTGGGCACCAGCAGGCACTGCCTGTGCGCTGACCCTCTCTGCTCTCATCACACAACTCAACGCTGCCAGAGTTCCTGCAAGTATTGCTCAGGTCCTGAACCTCGCTGCTTCATGCCACTCCCTGGTCTTGGGGTGGGCCATTTTAATTTTCTGGTTTGGTTTCTTCATAGGCAAAATCTTCCTATTTTGCTTGCCTCTCTTTTCCTCTTTCGACAATGGAACTTGGCACTCCTGCCCCTCCCCATTATCCCCCCCAAACCCTCTCCTCCATAAAACCTTCCAGGAACCAAGGCCCTGCTGCTCTTTTCCCTTCACCCTCCACTCTGCGGGTGGGAGCTGTAGCAAGGCCTGCAGCTCAGGGTCCCTCTGAAGGAATGGAGCCTTGTGCACCGTGGGAAGGTGCAGACAACCTGAACCACGGGAAGAATCTCTCACTGAGACCCTTCTCACAGGAAACTGGCACAGAAGGTATCGATCCTAACAAGGTGGACTGCACAGTGCCCCCTGCACCCGTCCACTGAGTAAACTCATTCACTCATTTCTTCAGGTGTTCACTCAAGTCACCTTCTCAGCAGGCCACCCCTGAGCACCCTATTTACAAGAGCAAGTCCTCCCTGCCCCTCCCCATCCTCGGCCCCGGATTTTCTCCATAGCACTAGCCCACATGTAACATGCTGTAGATTTGACGTATTTATTTTGCTCATCATCTCTCTCACTCTACACCCAGAATGTGTCTGGCTCAGGCTGAGTACCTGACACACGGTTCCATTCATTTATTCAAATGTGGCAAGCATTATTACAAAAGACTCTGGTTTGTTTGTTTTTCAAATGTCCTCTTCCCTTATTCAGCTGCCAGTCTGATACAGAGATAGATATTCACTTTAAATCGTCTATAAATAAAGATTCCAATTTGTGTGTCCCACAGGAGGGACCAAATCAGGCAGCAGGGCAATTAGACTGCACACTCAGGGGCTCGGAGAAGTGGCTGTTTACTAAAATGTGTGGAAATCTTTCTATTGTTAGCAACCCAGTATGGTAATACAGGTACACAGCAAATAGTTATTAACTCTAATAGACAGGGAATCGCTTCAAATTCCTTGTCTGTGAATAAGAATAGTCTCGCCTTTTACAACCTTCCAACACCTTCCTTCCTCAGTGTGGTAGCCACACATTTGTCAGCACTCCCTTTCAGGAGGTAGAACGTATCTATGCCCTCACTCATCCCTTGAATCTAGGTGGGTGGATCCGTGGCCGCTTTGGCTAAGGCATGAACTGGAAAGAACAGTTTATTGACAGTGTTCAAATCTCCCAGGACCCATTTCCCTAATGCCCCATCCAAAGTGTCAAGCACGCATGGCTCACCCACATCTCTTCCCACTCCATCCCTCACCCAACACCATATTCATTCTAGACTACTAATGCTTCCCCAAACATGTCATACGCTCTCACTGTCTCTTTCTCTCTCTCTCTCACTTATCAGTCAGCGTTTTTCCCTACTATCTGGAATGTTCACCTTTTATTTGGTTAATCTCAAGTTATCTTTCAGACTTCAGAGCAGACATGACTTCCTCCAGAAAGCCACCCTTGACTCTCAACACTGGGTTTTGTGTTCTCAGATCCCCCTGTACTCAGGGCTGAAGCACTCTGTAATGATTTCCTATTACATGTCTGTTTCTCCCACTGGACAGACTTGGGGGCCAAGCCTGAACCATGCTTTGTGGTATCCTCAGAGCCTGAACCACAGTAGGCCCCCATTAAATGCTGCAGAATATGCAAATGGGCCCCTCACAGGATCTCAGAGAGATGATGTCCTGTAGGCCCATCAGGGTAAGTGGAGGAGGCCATTGGTTCATCTGAAGCCAGGTAGCCAGCCATCCCATTAATTCCCAATACGCATGGGCAACCATCTGCATTAGATACAGCACAGCCAATAACCAGCAGCTGGCCAGAAGCCGGAGCAGCATGACTCAAGCCCCTGAGGCAGTATGACTGAAGCTGAGTGGGCACTGAGGGTCAGTCCGAGTCCCTGACCTGCCCTCCCTCAGTTCAGAGTAGGGTTCACTAGTTCTTCCTGGAGCCGGCCCATCGGCTCCTCTCCTGCAGCCCACACTAAGCCCTATTCCCCAACCCAGTGAGGGAGGAGATCTTACTTGAAAAGTCTCATCACCCTGAGTCCTGCATTGAGACAGATCAAAGAGACTTTGGCACGGACCCCCAGGCACTTACAGCCAAGGGCCCGCACCCTCAATTACAACCAGCACCTCCACCCACAAACCAGGCAAGCAATTTAGTTGATGTCTCCAAATTGCCTTGCCACTGCTCTGATCTATTTCTTTCCGCTCAGCACCTTAAGACAATCTAGACACTAACGAGTGGCAGAGGGGGCGGTGATGAGAGAGACCAACGCATTAATTATTCAAATTTGTTCTTGTTTAACTTCAGAAATAATAAAGAGAAATTCAATATTTCTAGAAAGACTGTCTAGGTAGGAGACCTCATGGTTTCTTTGACAGATCTAAGAAATACAGTATTCTTTTCTTATTTACTTGATCCTGTCTCATAATTATTTAAGTCCATCAATTCTTAAAACCTACCCATAAGTAACTCAGAACTAAAGTCAGCCAAGCACCTGGTTATGCCAATGAAAGTACTCACCCCTCCCCACGCACTCAGACACCCTCATTTCCCTCTGCTCTCCCCGCTTTTACTCCTCATCAAAATGCTTTTCATAAGATTCAACACAACTGAAAGGCCCAGGGCTTCTGCTACCCCAAACTTCTCATCCTTCTTTCCTGCTGATCAAATCCTCTCCTGGGAATGACAGGATCAAGATGTTATGAAAAATTAAAATATCATATCTGGTGACATAATCAAGGATAGGCCTGTCACCTCCAACCGATGGCAGGATTCTCTGATAGCATTTTACCAGAGCTCATTGAATGTCCAGCATTATCTGCTCCAGACGCTGCAAGCACGTGGACCCTGCCCTCACTGCCCCCACTCACCTCCTCCTCCTCTTCCTTTACCATCTCACCTGTGGCAGGCTGAAAAGCGGCCCCAGCTGTGCTCACATTCCAATGTCCAGAACTGGTAAATGACCCTAACATAGCAAAAGAGACTTTGCAGACATCATTGAGTTGAAGACCTCGAGGCAGAGATTATCCTGGATTTTTCTGGATGGACCTAAACACAATCACAAATATCCTTATAAGAGAGGCAGAGGGAGATACAACAACAGAGGAGGAGGCAGCAACGTGACTGTGGAGGCAGACACGGGAGTGATGTGGCCACAAGCCAAGGAATGCCAGCAGCCACCAGAACCTGGGAGAGCCAAGGAACACATTCTCCCCTAGTGCCCCCACAGGGAGCTCAGCCCAGCTGACACCTTGAATTCACCCCGGTGATAGCGATTCTGGACATCTGGCCTCCAGAACAGCAAGAGAACAAATTTCTGTTGCTTTCAACCACTAAGTTTGTAGGAATTTGTTGGCACAGACACAGGAAATGAATACAACATCCAAATCAATTTATCTCCATGCTGGAAAACTGAAGTTTTGCCACTCTGGGAAATTTGTAGCCATTTTCCTCCACCTCAAAGAGTCCAGGGTAGGACTATTCTTTTCTCCACCCTGTTCGGACTCTGAGCACTTCGTGAGCCTTGGGGCTGAGCACTTGACTCTGAGCACTTCTTGTGAGTCTTGGGGCTACAGCCCTAAACACGGAGGAGGCTGACACTCAGCACATCCACTCCCCACTGCATGAGCCACCTGTCCTGCCTGAATCCCACCATGGTACAGCAGTGAAGAGCCCAGACCTATTCGTCCTTCTCAGGGTATCCCCAGCCCTGGCCACTGGCTCTATCTGCAAACCTGCTCCTGCAGCTCTTCAAATGGCCGGCTCCTTCTTTGAACTAAACCTAAATGTCACCTCTGAAAGGGTCTTTTCCTAATCCAGTCTCCAAAAGAGTCCCCTCGTGTTTTTCTCTGCTTCTCTCTGTGTGTTTTCTTCACAGGACTCACCACCAGTTATCATTGTTTTACTTATTTCCTCATTTACTTGTTTGGCTTTTTTCAGCTGCCCCTCCCTCCCAAAGTGCAGGGACTGCATTTGTCTTGGTCACCCCTGCACCCTCAGCACCAGGACAGTGCCTAGTAAATGGCAGGGACCCAACAAATACTTGCTCAATTAACTAATTAATCCCTTAACTGTATACGGTTGTAGGTGCAAAAAAATGGGGAGAACGTAGGGCAAAGCAGGGTGGGCATTTCTGATGATTTCCAAGTTTGAGTCACGGGGCCAGGACTCTGCTGAAACAGAACCCCAGTCTGGGCAGAAGTGCCTCCTGTAGGAGTGCTGACTAGAGTTACTTTGACCCCCAGGGGTCAAGGTTAGTGCAAGCACATGACCGACAGTTGCTCAGGGACTCATTCTGTCTGACGTAGTTTCAGTCCTGGGCAAACAGCTCAGGGTCCTTGTGAGGTTCCATTGGAGACATGGAGCCTGCTGATACCCCCAAGTCACGTAACCTCGATTATAACAGGAGGGAGGAGAGGAGAGGAAGCAGAAAAGGAGTGGGAGAAAAAAGGAGGGGCTCTCAAAGGCCCAGAGGAGCGGGGTTCCGCTTGGTCTCTTCTTTTTGCCCTGTTCTTGGGGAGCAGCTGCGGACACCACCCTGCTCTGGATGACGGAGGGTTCTCAGTGCCAGGACATACATCCTCTGCCAGGGCTCCAAGGGCATGATTTCAGCCTGACTGATGACAGATCAAGAGAAGAAGAATACCACTTGCGTCAGTTTCCCAAAATTAAAATGGAGAATGGGGCCTTAGGGAAGGCTGCCTGGATAATTGGAGCATTAATTCAGGCTCTGGTTTGCCGAGAGCAACAGGCTCCTAAGAGCTCACTAAATTTCCCCCAGTAAACACAGTGGCTCCAAGGCAGCCTCCTGGCCAGGTGCAGGGGTCACAGGGTGCAACACCCTTCCCCTCCACACTCAGGGGCAGCAAAGTCCAGGAGGCAAGGTTCTTTACCCAGAATGTCTCAGAAATTAAGGCTGGATCAGGTCTGAAAAGCCAACTACACCCCAGGATATTGAGTACAGGAAGACAGTGACTTGCCTGGGGTAGCACAGCTGTTGGTAAGAGTGGAAGCCAGAATTCAAATTTCCCAGCTTCACTTCATTTCACATTTCTTGGAGGCCCGTCCGCAATACCCCTATACACACACACACACAGCCCTCAGTCCTCCCACACAGGCCTCAATCCTCCCTCCACAGCCGAGAGTCCTCCCTACACAGCCATGAGTCCTCCCACACAGGCCTCAGTCCTCCCTCCACAGCCCAGAGTCCTCCCTAAACAGGACTGAATCCTCCCTACACAGTGAGGAGTCCTCCCTACACAAGCCTGTCTCAGTAACTCAGGCACTCCCACCCTGGCACCCTCATCCCCTCACTGTCTCTCTAATCTCACCTTCCTTCCCTTCTCTATTGTCTTCCCTTTCAATGTCACGGCTTCATTCCCCTCTGTGAACTCCTCCAGCACTTGGGATTTTTCATATAACACAGTTGAGCCCTGAACTGTACCCTGTCTCCCTTGGGGCAGGGCTGTTCTTCCCAACAAGACAGGGGTAACTTGAGGCTTCCTCCCAAAGCTCCCAGCCCAGCACACAGTGAGAGCCATCACTGCCTGCTGCTTGGAAAGCCAAGATTTGAGTCCAGGTTTAGCTGACCTTTGTGGCCTTGGACAAGCCCCACAGGGGACCTGTGTTTCTATTCCCACCCAGACAGACAATGGGCATCAACTCCACCAAAAGCCAATTTTATTCCACATTGTGATGCTTCTCTGCACCTTCTCTTGGTCCCATAACAGCAGCCCATTCAAGCCTGCCCCTCCCTGCTCTTCCCATGGTCCCCAAGAGCTCCCCAAGGATGATGCTGTCTGAGGAGCCCCCTGACTACCTATTGATCATCATCCTGCTGTCTCTGCCCAGGAAGGCAGCATGGCTGGCGGGACGAGCACTGAATAGGAAGTTCCATGCTGGGTCCTCGGTTCCAGTCCTGCCCCTCCCACTGTCTGGCTGTAGGACCCACTGTGCCTTCACTGAAGGCTCTTCCTCTGTGAAATTAGGATATGAGAACTCACTACTGCTCCCCACAGACTCTATTTCCTGGTGCTCTCTTAATTTGTAAGTAGACATTGCTGTCCAGGCACAGATGCACAGCAGAGCAGCTGAAGGCAGAATATGGCTTTCAGGTCTAGGGCATGTAAGAGGAGAAAGAGGAGAATTTGCCCCTTTTCTAGAAGCCTGGCTTGGATCTCCCAGAAAAGAGTGTGCCGTAAATACTAGCAAGCACAAAAATCACTGAGGCAACAATACCACCCAACACATACGTCGTCAGTCACCCTCGTGCACAGCTTCCCAGGAGCCCGGCAATGGTTCATGAGATCTGGAGACCCAGTGGTTTGTGTCAAGGCTCATCACCAACATGCTAACAGCAGAACTGCCATTAGCAAACCATACTGACCCTCTAAGTCGACTCCTCAGATCACTCACACTTTCTTTGACTGTGAAATGGGGGATGCAACTAGATGTGGGGAGGGGGAGGGAAAGGTGAGACGCAGCCTCACAGAGACCTCAGGCTTGGAAGCTCTCAGTTTAGAGGCAACCTGGTTTACACCCTCCCCCACCCGGCCCTGCTGACCCTCATGACCAAGGGTGACCACATCTGGAATGAAACGATCCCTCATCTCCACTGAAAGTCCATCTGTCCACCCAGACCCCAGCGAAGCTTTCAGGGTATTTTCGTGCTGAGCTGCAACTGGCACCAACACTACTCCCCAGGACAGGCACAGCTTCAAGGAATGGGACTGAGCCTGCTGTCAGGACGCTCAGCTCCGACTGCTCACTCACGGTCTGGGTGCAAGGCCTGGCCCTGGCGGCACTCCCAGAGGGCATCCTCTGTGCCCCTGGTTGCAAGGTGAGCTGCCTCTGGATGGCGCCCTGAGGAGAGCTGCTGTGCGGCCTCAATAATTAACGCCTATGCAAAGTGCCTTTTACGCCCTCAACTGGGATATTGTTTTTCTTGATATGGGGAAATATTTACTCTCGTAGAGCACATCTAACCAGAAACCTGACAGGGCACAATACTCAGAAAAGCTTTTCCTGAAGAGGCTGTCCCCCATCCCACCCAGCAGCCCGAGGCCCACTTGCTGTCACCAATTCCATCACCCACAATGGCTGACACAGTCATTGAGTGTAGACCACCACGAGCCCCACAAATGACTGAAACAGGTAACGTGAATAAAGGCCTGAGTCACAACGAGCCCAGAGTCACTGGTGGAGGAGGAGTGGGTGCAGAGGCAGGCATGGGCGATCCTAGAGCCTGCATGGTCTGGAGTTCAGGGTGGAGATGGAGAGAGGGGGCTCTGATGCTCTTTGGGCAAGAGCTTCTGGAGCAGGAATTCTGTCTGCCTTGCTGTGCAGAAACAAGCTGCACGTTGATGGACGGACAAAAACACCAAACAGCCATCTGGGGATGGGAGGAAAGACAGGAAGGAAGCCTGTGCCATGGAGGGAAGATTCCTCCGTTGCCTACTTTGTATCTCTTCAGCTTGGGAAGGTTCCTGGGACTTTCTGGCTCCATGAACAGTCGTACGTTACAAAAACTAGGCAAAACCTAAGAACAATCAGGTTAGAAGTAAAGCAAACTGTCCGCGAGACAAGCCTGGGGGAGGCTGCATTTCTGCAATCCTGGTACACATACAGTAGGTGGTGGCCATTCTTCAGAGTGATGGCAGAGGGCACGGGCTCTGAATGCAGGAGAGTCAGGGCTGCCTTGGTGCTAACGGGAGGGCAGTGCTGAGATGAGATGTTTTCATGAAAAGGCGTGGTCCACTTCGATTCGCCCAAGACCGTCAGTCAGTGACTGGCCACCTACTAGGTGCCTGGCCCTGCTCTCAGCGAGTTTTCAGAGGACTCTGCACCTCAGGTACAGACCATGCTGTCCTCAAAAGACACCACCCAGGATTTGCTTCCATAGAGAAACCCTTGTGGTCCAAGCAATGGCCACAAGGCAGGAGCCCCTTCATCCCAGTATCTAAGAGGCAAACAAGGGAGGCTTGACACCAGGTGCTGCTGTGTCCCTGGACATGGTGCCTCCAATTCCCATCATTAGAAATCCAGCCCTTTGCATGAAGGGAATGTGATCCCAAAAGCCTTTGGTTAAAAGGTAATAAAAGGTAAAGACCTTGACATACCTCAGATTGGCTGACTCTCCTAGGGAAGGGTCCTAAGGGAATGGAACCCTGCCCAGAGAGTTGCCAGCAGGGCTTCAGGAAAGGTTAAAGTAACCTGCACTAATTAGGGAGAACAGGGACCTATCATTGTAGCCTACAAGTGATGCGGAAGGTGAGAGGGTCTCAAAATAAATCCAGGCGCATCCATTGATGGCCCTCTCCCTGCTACTGGGGGCTGCTTGTGTACTGACAACACATCAGACAAAATCCCCATCTTTCTGCAGCTGACATTCTCATGGAGCTACAGACAATATAGAAAATGTTTTTAAAGTACAACGAATCACATTTTACATGGTGATAAGGAGTAAGGAGAAAAACTAAAGCAGAGGCATGTGTTGGAGAAAGAATGACCCAGGATCATCTTCCAGAAAAAAATGACTTTTGAGCAAAGATCTGAAAGGAGTTGGGGACAGAACTATGGAGATATCTAAGGAAGCACACAGAGAGAAGTGCTGCTGTGGGCGCCCTCCCGAGGTAACCGCGGCCCTCCTGACCTGCATGTCCCCAGCGCTCCTGCCGTCCTGCTGTGGCCCTTCAGCGGCCCTCACTCTTGCACGTCCAGTTGGCCATATATGGCCTGCCCCTCAGGAACACCTGATCCCGCCTGAGACGGAGCTGTGAGGAGACACCCCAGACACGCTGTGGAGAGCTGAAGCTCGCCTGCCGTGCCTGCAGCCCCTCATTCCCGTGGCCATTCTCTCCCCTCCTCCCGCAGTACTCAGTGATCCTGGAGCCCCCCCCCCCCACCCACCGCCTCTGTCGGACAGTCCTTGGCCAGAAGGTAGATCTAGACAGAAGCCTGGCTCAGCCACTCAAGAAGCGGGAAATGAGCAAGTCATCTGCCCTTCCTGGGCCTTAGTTTATGCATCTGTAAAATGAGGGTGTTGGATAGCTCATCTCGATCACCTCTTCCAGCTCTCGATGAGCCCCGATCTCCACTGAGAAGCCTGAACTTGCCAGCGTGTTCATCCATGTCTCCTCTCCACCAAGAGACCGACCTGCAGTCACACAACTACATGCTCAAGAAAGACCCAAAGCCAGCAGATCCTGGGGAGTTATTTTAGGCCTAGAGCCTTCTCAGTAGTCACTCATGCCCCAGGCACAGCCTCCTGGTCCCCCAACTCAGCAACTCAGCATATGACCACATGGAACCATAAGAAGAAATACAGCAATTCCGTGTGTAGCCAGCCCTTCATCCACCAGTGTTTCCTGCCGCTGAAGTTCACACTGACTGTGAGATTGTGAGGAGACTTTACAAGGAAATAAGCCACCAGCACTCCAAGGCAATCAGCATCAATCAGCATAGCCAATGATGGCTCACACTGCAAAGCCTCTTCTCCCTGGCTTTGCCTTTCAAGGAGCAGAGCCCAGCGAGGTGTGCGGACCCTGCCGAAGGACGCACCCAGGCTACAGCTGAGGCAGGTGCTCCAGGCTCTGGCACCTCTGTTGAGCTGGGTAACAGGGAGCTGGCTAAGACGGTAGGAGTCCTGCCTGCCCTGCTCACTGTCTTCTTTAACCCCAGGGTCTGGCCTGGATCACCTTTTTCTGACAGGCATGAAATTCAATGTATCATACCTTGGTCACCCAGGAATGGTGGGGAGTGCTGGGGCAGGGGAAGGAAGGTGGCATAATTACAAGAATTGCCTCAGAGCTGGTGAGCTCCCTGGGCTAACCTGGCCAATGTAAACCACAAACAACTGGGGCTTTGCCAGCAGGTAATTAAAAGAAAGACTTCCGGTTCCCAGGCAAATGGCCAACCCGGGAGCCTCACTATTATCAGTCAACAAAGGGCCCTCTATCTTGCATACTGGGTGGTTCCTTTTCCCCTAAGGACTCCTCCAATATTCATGTCAAATGGAGGTGGGCTGTGAGGCAGGGAAGATAACACAGTGTAATTCCACTGTCGTTACCAAGTGTGTCCCTAAGACAAAGAGCATTTCCGGCTGCTCAGACCCCTGGTTTTTCCCAAGGCAATTATTCGCTCATTTTTGTCTCTGAGGGTGGCAGGAAGGCTGAGTGTTGTTTCTCTCTGCTGATGCTTTCTGATATTTCTCTTTCCTTGCCTCCTCCTTGGTGACCTTTCAAGACCCTAAGGCAGGAAAGCATCTACCGTCTCAGGAGACTTGAGAGACAGCACCAAACTTCCCATGTCCTCTCCCTGCCCAGGCTTTGCCTCAGCCCTTCAGCCCAAGACAGGATCCTTGTAGAAGCCGCAAGACCAAGTGTGCTTTGGGTGGAGAGAAAGAGCAGTGCCTGGAATGTGCACAGGGCTGTGTACGATATACTAACTTAGCAAGCAGCATTAGTGGAAAGAGAGCTTGCCTGGACAGATGCATGCAGCTGCCTGGAATCCAGCTGTGAACAGGACCCAGCTGTTGCCCTGAGTAGCTTACAGTTGCACAGAGAAGATGGAAGTGGAGAGATTCTTCCAGAACAGTGGGATGACTGCTAGCTAACAGGAAAGCAAACTAAAAGGGAGGTTGAGAGAAGGCAGGAGGGTACCTGGCTCTGTTTGGGGGACTGAGAAAGGGTTCTTGGCAGGAAAAACTTCCTGTGGAAACAGGTATGCAAGGTGATTTGAAGGTGATCAAGAGTAGCCAAGTGAGGGGGGCAGGGATGAGGGAAGGGGCTGTTGTCCTTCATACAGCCAGGGAGGGGAGAGGAGGAAGCAGGGAGGCAGAGCACTCAGGCACAGGCTTGGGACTACAAGGGGGAATTTGGCTTCTGTCCTTTGGGTGATGGGGCAATTCTGAGAGGGGACACAGCATCACCAGGTTTCCTCTTCAGACAGGTCATGGGAACCATGGTACCAAGGATCCAATGAAAGGGGCCAGGCTACCGGCCAACTAGCCCATCGGAAAGCTGACTTCTCCATTCAAATGCGAAATACACATCTGGGTTAGTCCATTTTTGCATTGCTCTGAAGAAACAGCTGAGAGTAATTTAAAAAGGAAAGAAGTGTATTTGGCTCATGCTCCTGCAGTCTGTACCTGAGGTATAGCACCAGCATCCGCTTCTGCTGAGGGTTTCAAGAAACTTACCGTCATGGTAGAAGGGAAAGGGGGAGCCAGCACATCACACGGTGAGAGAGAGAGCAAGGAGGGGAGAGGTGCCACAGCCATTTGAACAACCAGATCTCGCGTGAACTAACAGAGCGAGACCTCGCTCCTTATCGCGAGGACAGCACTAAGCTGTTCATGAGGAATCAACCCTTATGAGCCAAACACCTCCCACTATGCCCACCTCCAGCACCAGAGGTCACATGGCAACATAAGATTTGGAGGGAACATCACCCAGCTCATATCACCTCTCAAACTTGACAGAACAGAAGCAGCACTCTTCTCTCCCTCCAGCCTCCTCCACGCTCGTCTTCTCTTGGTCAGTGAATGGACTCTGGACCCCCAACTACCCAGGCACTCAACCCAAGTTCCAGGAGGCATCCTAGTTGCTGCCTCCCTCATCACCACCACTAACCACAGCAAATCTGTGGGCAAGTCCTGTGGATGTCACCACCAAAATGCCTCCCAATAAACCAGCCCCGTCCTGGGATTTTGGCAGCCCACTAAGCCATGGCTCCCCCTCCGCTCTTGCTGCCCTGCCACCCATTTGTCACATAGCAGCCGAAGTGAGGTTTTTATACCTTTTTGTTATGAACATATATGCAGAAAAGTGTACAAAACAAAACCATACAACTCCATCACTTATCACAAAATGAGCACACGTGGAAGCACCCCGCAAGGTCAAGAAATAGAACAGACCAGTTCTTCCCCGAAGCCCTCTTCGTGTTCTCTATCAGCAGTCCTCTTCCTCTGCCAAACACAACCACTATCCATGCTTTCAAGGTAAGCACTTCTTTAACTATTCTTATATTTTATCACCCAAATGTGCATCCCTAAAAGCACTCAAACATGTATCCCTAAAAGCTCCAGCCTAGGTTTTGGCTGGAACTTGAAGTCTCCTGAAATGGAATCAGACGGCAAGGATTCTGTTGTGATGGGCTCCTTTCCCTCAACATGGTATTTAGGAAATTCATCCGTGTAGCCATAGTTTGTTCATTCTTATTGTCATATGATAATCTATCATCCATTCTACTGCTGATGGGCATTTGAGTAACTTCCAGAGGTTTTTTTTACTATTCTGAATAATGGTGCTACAAGCAGTTTGATATGTCTCCTGGTGCCAAAATAGTCTTAAACATAGATCAGACCTTGTCACTCCTCTGCTTAACACTCTCCAAAAATCTTCTTATCATACTGAAAGTTCAAATGCTTTATAAGGCTGTGCTTCCTCCTCTGACCTCCTCTTCTTCCCCTCGCCCCCTTGCCCAAAGCACTGGTGCCTCACCAGCCTCTGGAACACACCACAGCTGCATCAACCTCCTGGCCTTTGCACCTGCCCTTCCCTTTGCCTAGAATTGGCATAATTCTTCTGCCAGGTCTTGGCATAATTGGCCCCTTCTTATCATTCAAGTCTCAAGTCAAATATCACCTCCTGAGACACCTCCTTGACCATTTCATTTGGAAGACACCCCCAGGTCTCCCTCTTCCACACACACTTGCTCTGTTTCCTTCAAGGAACTTGTCGCTGTGGGAAGCATCTTATTTACACATCTTGTTATTTGTTTGTTGTTTATCTCCTCCCACCATTGTCTGGTTCACTGCTGTATTCTCAGCACCTGGAGCCTTGTCAGACACAGAGTGAGCATTCAATAAAACCTTGTTGAATGAATGGAGGGATGAATGAATGAATCCCCAGGAAAAATGGCCAGGTAACTAGTCCAGTGGCAGTTGGGAGAAGTGGGTAGAGAGCAGTGAATACTCTTGGGAACAACAGAGAGAGAATAAAGAAAGGAAGAGAGGCGGGAGATTAACAGTGATTGAAACTCTGTGCTCTGTGCCCTAGGCCAAGGGTTTCATGTTTGCCCCATGCGAGGCTGGTCTCTGGTGCGCTAGAGGGCTGTGTGCCCCTTCCAGGCTGGCTGAGCTGGAGCCTGGGAGAGGGTTCCCTGGGAGGCAAAGAACACTGAACCCTCTTCAGAGCACAGCAACCCCTGCTAAAGCAGGAGAATAAGGGAGACTGCCTTTAATCCTCCTCTAGACAAGGGAGGAGGAAGGTGGGGGTGTTTCATTATTCTCTAAGAAGTCAAGGCAGCAGCATGAAACAATTCGAGTGTCAACCTGACAATGCCACCTCTGGAAATGACATACTCTCCCCACTGCTGCCGCGGTAAACATCCAGAGGGCAGCAGAAGCCAGCAGCAGACCTCAATATCTTCCAGCCCAGCTGTGGGGTGTGCCCCAAGCATTTTGGGGCCCATCCCTGCACAGACCCAGAGCAGCGAGGCCAAGCCTTTGAGGAGGGAAGAGTAGAAATAGGAGCAACCATAAAAGGCAAGGCAGAGGATTATAAATCATTTTATTATAAAGACTCATGCACACGTATGTTCATTGCGGCACTGTTTACAATAGCAAAGACCTGGAACCAACCCAAATGCCCATCAATGATAGACTGGACAAAGAAAATGTGGCACATATACACAATGGAATACTACACAGCCATCAAAAACTATGAGTTCGTATCCTTTGTAGGGACACGGATGAATCTGGAAACCATCATTCTCAGCAAACTGACACAAGAACAGAAAATCAAACACTGCATGTTCTTGCTCATAGTTGGGTATTGACACTGAAAACACATGGACACAGGGAGGGGAGCATCACACACTGGGGTCTGTTGCGGGGCTCTAGGGGAGGGACAGCAGGGGGTGGGGAGGTTGGGGAGGAATAACACAGGGAGAAATGCCAGATATAGGTGACAGGCGGATGGAGGCAGCAAACCACCTTGCCATGTATGTACCTATGCAACAATCCTGCATGATCTGCACATGTACCCCAGAACCTAAAGTACAATTTAAAAAAAAAAAAAGGCAAGGCAGAAAGGAACTCCTTTTGGAAGTGGAATAGGAGTGCAGGACCACCATCAGGACGTGGGAGTAATGTTAAGAACCTGGACTAGAAGGTAAGAGACATGAGTTCTTCCTGCTCACTCCTTGCCTGGATGATCTCAGGCAGGCTTCTTAATCAACCAAGGGTCAACTACTTCCTCTTCAAAACAGACACAGATAGATAACCTGTTTGTCAACATCTAAAGGTAACTGTAAGAATCAAAGGAACCACATATATAAAATAAATTTGTAGACAAATGTAAGATGATATTGACGGGCCTGAAACACACTCACTACTCAGAAAGTAAAAGCAGATAGCAAATCATTGGCCAAGTTTGGAGTCAGTGGAGGATCTGGGAGGATTATTCCTTGAGGGATACTCATAACATCCTAGGCCAGGAGAGTGGAAACTAAGTTTCTACCAGCACAGTAAGATCTCTACTGGTTAACAATACAGATGCCTACTCCCATGGATGCAAGGTGGTTCAACATACGCAAGCCTATAGATGTAATCCACCACATAAACAGAAACAAAGACAAAAACCACATGAATATCTCAATAGATGCAGAGGGCCTTCAACAAAATTCAACAGCCCTTTATGATAAAAACTCTCAAGAAACTAGGTATCGATGGAACATATCTCAAAATAGTAAAAGCTATTTACCACAAACCCACTGCCAATATCATACTGAATGGGCAAAAACTGGAAGCATTCCCTTTGAAATCTGGCACTAGACAAGGATGCCCCCTCTCACCACTCCTATTCAATATAGTATTGGAAGTTCTAGCCACAGCAATCAGGCAAGAAAAAGAAATAAAAGGTATTCAATTAGGAAAGGAGGAAGTCAAATTGTCTCTATTTGCAGACGACATGATTGTATATTTACAAGACCCCATCATCTCAGCCCAAAATCTCCTAACACTGATAAGCAACTTCAGAAAAGTCTCAGGATACAAAATCAATATACAGAAATCACAAGCATTCCTATACACCAATAACAGACTAACAGGGAGCCAAATCAAGAGCAAACTCTCATTCACGATTGCTACAAAGAGAATAAAATACCTAGGAATACAACTAACAAAGGATGTAAACAATCTCTTCAAGGAGAACTGCAAACCACTGCTCAAGGAAATAAGAGAGGACACAAACCAATGGAAAAACATTCCATGCTCATGGTTAGGAAGAATCAATATTGTGAAAATGGCCATACTGCCCAAAGTAATTTATAGATTCAAAGCTATCCCCATCAAGCTACTTATGACCCTCTTCATAGAACTGGAAAAAACCACCTTAAACTTCATATGGAACCAAAAGAGAGCCCACATAGCCAAGACAATTCTAAGCAAAAAAGAACAAAGCTGGAGGCATTACACTAACTGACTTCAAACCATACTACAAGGCTACAGTAACAAAAACAGCATGGTACTGGTACCAAAACAGAGACATAGACCAGTGGAACAGAACAGGGGCCTTGGAGGCAATGCCGCACATCTACAACCATCTGATCTTTGACAAACCAGACAAAAACAAGCAATGGGGAAAGGATTCCCTGTTTAATAAAAGGTGTTGGGAAAACTGGCTAGCCATGTGCAGAAAGCAGAAACGGGATCCCTTCCTGACATCTTACATTAAAATTAACTCCAGATGGATTAAAGACTTAAATATAAGACCTAACACCATAAAAACCCCAGAAGAAAGCCTAGGCAAAACCATTCAGGACATAGGCATAGGCAAGGACTTCATGACTAAAACACCAAAAGCAATGGCAACAAAAGCCAAAATAGACAAATGGGATCTAATTAAACTCCAGAGCTTCTGTACAGCAAAGGAAACAATGATTAGAGCAAACCAGCAACCAACAGAATGGGAAAAAAACTTTTGCAATCTACCCATCTGACAAAGGGCTAATATCCAGAATCTACAAAGAACTAGAACAGATTTACAAGAAAAAAACAAACCCATTCAAAAGTGGGTGAAGGATATGAACAGACACTTTACAAAAGAAGACATATATGAGGCCAACAAACATATGAAAAAATGCTGGTCATTAGAGAAATGCAAATCAAAACTACATTGAGAAACCATCTCACACCAGTTAGAATGGTGATCATTTAAAAATCTGGAGACAACAGATGCCAGAGAAGATGTGGAGAAATAGGAACATTTTTACACTGCTGGTGGGAGTGTAAATTAGTTCAACCATTGTGGAAGACAGTGTGGCAGTTCCTCAAAGACCTAGAAATAAAAATACCATTTGACCCAGCAATTCCATTACTGGGTATATACCCAAAGAATTATAAATTGTTCTATAATAAAGACACATGCACACATATGTTCATTGCAGCACTGTTTACAATAGCAAAGACCTGGAACCAACCCAAATGCCCATCGATGATAGACTGGACAAGGAAAATGTGGCACATATACACCATGGAATACTATGCAGCCATAAAAAACGATAAGTTCGTGTCCTTTGTAGGGACATGGACAAATCTGGAAACCATCAGTCTCAGCAAACTTACACAAGAACAGAAAATCAAACACCACATGTTCTCAGTCATAGGTGGGTGTTGAACAATGAGAACACATGGACACAGGGAGGGGAGCATCACACACTGGGCTCTGTTGGGGGGAATAGGGGAGGGATAGTGGGGAGTAGGGACATTGGGGAGGGATAACATAGGGAGAAATGCCAGATATAGGTGACGGGGGGGTGGAGGCAGCAAACCACATTTCCATGTAGGTACCTATGCAACAATCCTGCATGTTCAGCACATGTACCCCAGAACCTAAAGTGCAATTAAAAAAAATATATATATATATATATGTGGATGCCTACAATAACAAATGAAAACAAAACCCTGGGAATGAATTTAATAAAAAATATGCAAGATGGATGAAGAAGCTTTTAATTAAATACTATTTAAAGACACAAAAGAAGAACTTGAACAAATGGAAAATCATACCATATTCATGAATAAAGAAATTTTACATCTTAAAGATGTAAATTTGTTCTCAAAAGTCTTACTAATAAATTTTGTGAAGGCAGGTAAGTTTAAACTAAAGATCATGTAGAACAATAAATAAGTAATATTATCCAAAAAAATTCTGAAAAAGAAATGTATCAAAAATGACTAGCCATGCAACATGTTAAGGCATATTATAAAATTGCATTAATTAAAACCTGCTTTCTGGCAAATGAATAACCAAATGAATCAACAGAATAGAACAGAAAATGCTGAAACAGACACATATACCTTAAGAAATATTGAATTTGAGATTGTTGAGGAAGAGATGAACAATTCAATAAATAGCATTGGGACAGCCGAGAAAACATGTAAAAAAAAATATGTAGGATCCTTCCCTCAAGTCTTCTACCAAAATTAATTATCAATGAATCAAAGATTTAAATGTAAGAAATGAAGCCATGAAAAGTGTTAGAAGTTAAAAAAAAAAGAAAGTGTAATTTTTGTGGTTGTGAAGGCCTCTATAAGAATATAAAACCAAGCCACAGTAATAAAAAGACTGATATTTTCAACTGTATAAAAGTGTAAAAGCTGTCATAAAAATATAAACAACTTCAAAAGGCAAACTACAAACTGGGAAAACATTTTCTGAATTTATACTACAAAAGTCTAACTTTCTTAATATATGAAACAGTCTACAAATTAAGAAACTGCAAAGGACATAAACAATCAATTCACCGAAAAAGAAACATAAATGGTTTTTAATAATTGCAAAGACGTTGAATCTGACACTAAGAGAAATGAACATTGAAACCAGGAGATACTGTTTTTTATCTCCTGAGATATCAAGAACAAAAAATGTTTGGTAAAACAGTATGTTGGCAGGGAGGCAAGGAAATAGGTACTATGTTGGTAGATGAATAAACTGTACAATTTCCTTGGAAGGTTATTTGGGACTATATTGCAAAATTTTAAACTCATGCTATAAAATGTGGCATATACATACAATAGAAGTACCACGTTGATAGATAAATAAACCACAATTTCCTTGGAAGGTACAATTGCTTGTACCCAGGAGGTAGAGATTGTAGCAAGCCGAGATCATGCCACTGCACTCCAGCCTGGCAACAGAGCAAGAAACTCCATCTAAAATATATATATATATACATATATATGTGTGCATGTGTGTGTGTGTATGTGTGTGTGTGTGTGTGTGTGTGTGTATATATATATATATATATATATATTAGCCAGATGTGGTGGCACACACCTGTAATCCCAGCTACTTGGCAGGCTGAGGCAGGAGAATCTCTTGAACTCAAGAGGCGGAGGTTGCAGTGAGCCAAGATCACGCCACTGCACTCCAGCCTGGATGAGAGAGCAAGGCTCCATCTAACAACAACAAAAAAACCACAATGGGATATAACCTTATACCTGTTAGTATGGCTATTAACAAAAAGACAAGAGACATGTTGGCAAGACTGTAGAGAAAGGAATCCCTTATACATTGTTGGTAGCAATGTAAATTGGTACAGTCATTATGGAAAACTGCACGGATGTTCCTCAAAAAATTAAAAATAGAACTGCCATATGATCCGCAACCCTTCTGCTGGTTATACAAAGCAAATGAAATCAGTATTTCATAGAGATATCTGCACTCCCATGCTCACTGCAGCATTATCCACAATAGTTAAGACATGGAAGCAACTTTAGTGTCTATCGATGGATGAATGGATAAAGAAATCATGGTATGTATACACAATGGAATACTACTCAGCTTTAAAAAAGGAGATACTCTCATTGAAGCTGGGGGACATTATAGTAGATGAAGAACCCAGACACAGAAAGAAAAATACTGCATGATCTCACTTATATGTGGACTCTTTAAAATGTCAAATATGTAGAAACAGAGAGTAAAATGGTGGTTATGAGGGGGAGGAAGGAGGAAAAAATGTGGCGAAGTAGGTCAAAGGGTAAAAACTTTCAGCTATGTAGGATGATTACATCTACAGATCTTAAATGTACAGGGTTAGGGCTATAGTTAACAATACTGTATAGTACACTGAAATTTTGCTGAAAGAGTAGATTCTAAGTGCTCCTACCGCACAAGAAAACGAACTATGTATGGTGAAGAATATGTTAATTTGCTTCCCTGTAGTAATCATTTCACTATGTATGTGTATATCAAAACACCATGTTGTAACACCTTAAATATATATAATATAGATAGAATATAAAGAAAATTTAAAAATATATAAGGATTTATTTATATTACATCTATTTATTTTAATTTTCTTTATATCTATATAATAGATATAGACATTACGTAGCTGTAATATAAAGAAAATTAAAATAAATTTTAAAATCACTGCCCACTTTTTTTAAAAAAGACATATGCTACATGAAATAAGCTGATCACCAAAGCACAAATACTGTATGGTGTTATTTATATGAGGTACCTACAGTAGTCAACTTCAGAGAGACAGTAAGTGAAATGGTGGCTGCCAGGGGCTGGGGGAGGGAGGAATGGGGAGTTGGTCTTTTGATGGGCATGCAGTCCAGTTTGGGAAGATGAAAAAGTTCTAGAAATGGAAGGCAGTTACGGCTGCACAACAGTGTAAATTACTAAATGCCACCAAACCGTACACTTAAAAATGTCTAACACAGTAAATTTCATGTCATATATATTTTGCCACAATAAAAATAAAGAAAAAGAAAGAAAGCATAAATAATACACAAAGAAGAGTATGAATTCTACAGTCATTTCCTCGCTCCTTCCTTTAATAGCTCTGTCACCTGAGACAAGGTACTTAACGTTTCTAGGCCTCAGTTTCATTATCCACAAAACAGTAGTAATAGTACTGCACTGAGTTGTTCTGAGGCGCACATAGGGCTTAGAATAGTGCCTACCACATTATAAAAGCTTGATAAGTAGTCGTTTCTTATTTATTCTTATCATTAGCAGTAATTGAGCACCTCTAACATCTGGACATTATGACAAGCGTTGGGAATACAGAGATGCAAAGGATGGGTTCCTGCCTTTAAGAACCTCATCACTTAGTAAATGGGCCCTTAGCTGATTTTATCTTCTCTCAGGCCCTCTCTGTAGGGTAAATGTTGAAAAGTCACAATAGACGTACCCCTCAAGAAGAAGCACAGGAGACTCAACTAGACTGAAGGTCTAAAGTACATTCTACTGATTAGACCTATCTGAAATAGAAGGGGCTATCCTGAAAAGCAGTGAGGTTGTCCGGATAACTACTCACCAGGCATACTGCAGAGAGACTCAGAGGTTGGGCTGTGAGAGCACTAGGGCCCCACATGGCTCAGAGAGTCTGCAGTGCTCTAGGGTGGGGGTCAAGGACCAGACTATAAGCAGCGTGGCTGGGGAAAGACTCCAGAGTGTCAGCGTCACGGACATCTCCGCTTCATGACATCATCCAGATTCCCCCCAGTAGGAACCCGAAGTGTCCATATGTCAGGTGTGGATTCAAGCTCAAAATGACAGACATGATTTCCACACAGATGAATGGAGATGAGCCAAGCCACAATGATCCCTGGACGGCAGGCAGAAGGGTAGAAAGGCCCGAAGAGAAGGCCACCACTGCCTTTTCCTGGGCCAGGACATGCTCCAGGATGCAGGCCTCGGGTTAAAACTGCAGCAGCAAGCACAGCTGAGAACCTGAAGAAAATACCCCAAGGCCAACTGTAAATCCAAAGAGGGTACCCCACTCCCCAGATTCAGGACATCACAGCTGGACCAGCAACCAGAGGAGTCTGAAAGCTTAGCATTTAAGGAAAGGAAAAACAGGTCTCTTTCTCCGAGGTTTGAGTGTGTCCTGCATAAAGACAGGAAGAAAGACAGGACTCCCTTTTCAGTCTCAGAACATTATCGGCAGTCAAGACTTCAACTGCAGCGTCCACTTAGGGCTAAGAATAAGGAAGGGCAGAGCGATATTCGCTACATTGTCTGCAACCAGACCACTTTCCTGAGGGTCTCAGAGGAAAGACAGCGTGGATCCTCTTTGCTAGAGATCCTTAATTCCTTTCTTGGAGTGCAGGGGTGGTGGGAATAGCAATGTGGTCAGGGAAGACATCACTGATACAGTGACATCTGAATAAAGACCTGAAGGTGGTGAGGGGCAAATCATACAGAAACCTGGAGAAGAGCATGCCAGAGGGAAGGGCAAGTCTACAGGGCCAGAGGCAAAGTGTGCCCAGCACATGCGAGACGCAGCAAGGAGCCTGTGCAACTGGGAGAGATGGGGAGAGCTGTGGGCAGGCCAGGAAGATACACGGTGAGGCAGGTCTCAGACCCTGCTGGGCCCCCAGGCCATGTTAAGGCTCTAACTTCTACTCTCAGTGAGATGGGAAGACACTGGAGGGTTTTGAGCAGAGGAGTGAGACACCCTGACTCAGCTTCTAACGGGGCCCTTGAGCTTCTGGGTCGAGAACACACTCCAGGTAGGGCAGCATGACCACCTGTGTCAGTCAGCAGGCGGCTGTGACAATGATCCAGGAGAGCGGCGACAGTCGCTTGAACCAGGCGGGTAGCAGTGGAGGTGGTGAGAAGCAGACATATTTTGAAGACAGAGCCAACAAGATTTGCTGACAGATTGGATGTGGGGAGTGAAAGAGAGGTGTCAAGAATAATGCTGAGATTTTTTGGCCTGAGCTATTAGAAGGATGGTGTTGTCATTAACTGACATAGGGAAGACTGAAGAAGGAGCAGGTTTTGGGAAGAAGATCAAGAATTTGTATTTAAATGCGTAGAGTTTGATTTGTCTCTCAGACATCCATGTGGATACATCTCATAACAATTGGATGGACACGTGTCATGTTCAGGGAGAAGGCCAGCTACATGTTCAGAAGTCATCTGTGTGGGGTGGTATTTTTAATTTGGACCCTGGATAAGTGATTATAGGTAAACAAGAGGCCTTAGGACTGCACCATGGGGAATCCAAGGCTCACAGGCTGGTTGAGGAGAGAAAATTAACAAAAGCCCAGGAAGAAGTTAACAATGGACACCAGGAGAGGGTGTGTCCTGAAAGCCAGATGAAAAAGTGCCTGTCCATGTCAGGGACTCTTTAGGTCAAGTATCTCAAGATGAAAGCGGAGAGTCGACCACTGGATTTAGCAATGGGAATTCCTTTTATGATCTTAGAAGAATTTTGGTAAAGTGAGGGGAGAGGAGAGCCTCATTAAAGAGGGTTCAAAAAGAACAGAGGTAGCCAAACAGTGCAAGGAAAGTTTCTCTTTATAAATGTCTTCCAGCTAAGCAATGAGGAAGGAATGACAGGATTAGAAAGCAGCGTTTTGTAAGCCCCTAATGAAACATCATGAAATGATCTCAGAAGAAGTTAGCAAACTATGGCCCTTGGGCTATATCTGGCCTGCTTGCTTTTGTAAATAAAGTTTTATTGGAACTCATCCATGCCCATCGAGTTATATATTGGCTGTGGCTGCTTCTGAGCTGCATTGGCAGGACTGAGTCATTGAAACAGAGACCACATGGCCCACAGACTAAAATATTTACTGTCTGGCCCCTTGCAGAAAATGTTGCAAACCCTGATCTATGTAATAGGTATGGGCTTGGAGGAAGTGAGACCCCAGAAGATGGGCAGAGGGGAGAGGGCAGGGCAAGTCAGAAGGGGAAATAAAGTGAGTAAAGGTTGAGGCGTGAGGGGAGGTCTCTTCCACAGACTTCTAGTGTGTTCATGCTGGAAGGGGCTGGGAACTCCACTGCCTCACTGTGGACTGTTTCCTGTGGGCCTTCTCAATAGCATCTGGGCCCATAGCTGAAGAAGGGAGCGCCTCTCCTTCAAGGTGCAGGTGGCATCCTCAGAGAGATCCGGTTTGCACACAGAGGATGGAAACACTCACCCCTACCTGCATGACTCCTGTACCACCAGCTGTTTCAATGAGGCCAAGCCCTAGGCCTGCCTCTCCACCCAGTGTCCCTGTCCTCTGAGCTCTGCACGGACCTCTCCTAGCTGACTCACGGTGCATAGCCTTGATCTAGGGTGATCCGCCCAGGCTCCAAGAAGAATGGCTTTTTGGAGACTTTGGGGTCCCCTGATATCATATGAGCATTTGGAGTATGTATTTTATCCGTTTGAGTCCACAGCTTTCATCAGATTTGCAAAGGATTCTATGACAACAAAAGTTAATAATACCACACTCAAAGTTTAATAATTTTTTGATGTACTGGAATTAGAAGCAAGTCTGGGTTATAATTACAGCTGTCAAGTCTCTTTCAAAAGTCAATATGTGCTCCCCACCCACCAAACTAGATTTTTTCTGGATCAATGAAAGTAAGAATTAAAATTCTTCAATGGCAGGCTGATAGCAGTGCAAATCTCAAGAATCCTCTACCTTTGTAGGCCGAACAAAAGAGCAAACCTATCGGGAGCTAGTTCCCATGTAATAGCTGACATTACACACTTTACAAGCCATGAAGACTTAGAAAAACAGGAAAAATGGGGGGCAATTTGTATCTTTTAATTGAATTATGTTTTATTATCTCTTTTTTTTTCCAA
This sequence comes from Sapajus apella, assembly GCF_009761245.1. Classification (NCBI taxonomy): domain Eukaryota; kingdom Metazoa; phylum Chordata; class Mammalia; order Primates; family Cebidae; genus Sapajus; species Sapajus apella. The sequence continues at coordinate 9,360,365 of NW_022436965.1, forward strand.
CTTTTAAGTTCAGGGGTGCACGTAGGATGTGCAGGTTTGTTACATAGGTAAATGCATGCCATGGTGGTTTGCTGCACAGATCATCATATCACCCAGGTATCAAGACCAGCATCCACTAGCTAGCTCTTCTTCCTGATGCTCTCCCCTCTCCCACTCCTCACTCTTTGACAGGCCCCAGTGTGTGTTGCTCCCCACAATGTGTCCATGTTTTCTCATCATTCAGCGCCCACTTATAAGTGAGAACACATAGTATTTGGTTTTCTGTTCCTGTGTTCGTTTGCTGAGGATAATGGCTTCCAGCTCCACAAACTTGGTCCTTTTTATGGCTGCAGAGTTTTCCATAGTGTATATGTACTACATTTTCTTTATCCAGTCATTAATGGGCATTTATGGTACTGATACAAGAAGAACAGATGACACATAGACCAATGGAAGAAATAGAGAACCCCAGAAATAAGACTGCACACCTGTAACTATCTAATCTTCGACAAACCTGACAAAAACAAGCAATGGGGAAAGGATTCCCTGTTTAATAAATGGTGCTGGGAGAGCTGGCTAGCCACACGCTGAAAATGGAAACCGTTTCTTAATGGTTTGAATGACCTCCACACATTAGCATCGCCCAAGCCCTCACAACTTTACATGCTGTGATGGTGAATATTAGGTGTCAACTTGACTGGATTTAGGAATACCTAGAGAACTGGCAAAGCATCATTTTGGAGTGTGCCTGCAAGGGTGTTTCCAAAGGAGACTGTCACGTGAGTATGAGTGGAATAGGTGGGGAAAGTGAACCTTTAACGAGATCAGGCACTATCCAATTGGCTGAAGGCTTGTATGGAACAAAAACAGAGAGCAGATTCTCTCCTGGAGCTGGGATGCACTCTCCCTCCCCTCCCCTTGAACACAAGAACTCAGGACTCTCCACTCTCTGGATTCCAGAACTTACACCAGCCCCCATCTACCTGGGTTCTTAGGCCTTTGGACTGGGCCATGTGACTGGCATCTCAGGGTTCCCAGCTTACAGATGGCCTGTCATGGGACTTCTCAGCCTCCATAATCACATAAGCCAGTTCCCCTAATACATCCCCTTTCATCTGTCTATTTCCTATTGATTCTACCTCTGGGAAACCCTAACTAATACACTGCCCCACCATATCCATACCTGAAAGGATATGAGATCCGAGGCAATCTGCACCATCTGTCTCCCACAAATACTTTATATGCTTGTTTAACCAACTTTTCCTGGGCTTGAGGCTCTGACATGCCATAAGACAGCAGATGAAGAGGGCCAGCCACAGGTACTATGGCGGTCCCCAGCTAGAGCTCTGCCTGCCACCCTGCCTTCTTCCCTCCCCACAAAAGCTCAGTACAATCCCCTGCTCTCAGACAGGCCCAGATTATCTCCAGCTAATATTTGTTGATCGTTTCTACTGATTCAATCTTTACACAAATCCTATAAGGTCAAGTATCATTCCTATATGCATGAGGAAACTGAGACTCAAAGAAAATAAGTCACTGCACAGAGCCACTTAGCTAATAATTGGGAGAGCTAGGACCCAGTCTGAAAGTTGCTACCTTAAGCCCTGCCCTGCAGCACAGACTCCCCGGCTGCTTAGCTCTTGCCCCCCGATGCTGGACTCACCTACGCATAGGAGATTCTGTCACAGGGACTTGAGCAACTTCATGTTTCAGCAACAGAATTTCAGCAACAATTTTTCTGGTGCCAGCAGGCCTTGCCCCACTCAAGGGGGACAGAACAAGACAGAATCTGGGGTCAGAGCTGTGGCAGCCACACATAGAACTCAGGTTGTGTTTGTTCCATTCCCCAGGCACCTTCCCCAGGCTGACCCTCGGGCCCTCTGCTCCACTCACGCCCAGCGCAGCCAGCATCGTCATGAAGACCCCTGTTTTGACATTTCTGAGGTGCTTCAGCCTATGTTTTCAGCCATAAGAAACTTGAGGCAGGCAGAGAAGAAGGGGAGAGAGGGCTGGGAGGAGGTGGCCATAGCAGGGAGGGGTGGTGGCAAAAGCCAGAGGAAGCGGGAATCAGAATGAAACCAGGGACCAGGATGCCTTCATAGGTTGAGGGTGAGCTCAGCAAGGGGCCCCAGCTTCTCTGTCCAATCCAGGAACAGCTGATCAGCCCAATCCCTTTGAAACCCTGGACCTTCATTATGAAGAGATGGGGCCAATCAGGGACCAAAGGCTGTGGCTCACGCCTGTAATCTCAGCACTTCGGGAGGCCAGGGTGGGCAGATCATGAGGTCAGGAGATTGAGACCATCCTGGCTAACATGGTGAAATGCCGTTTCTACTAAAAATACAAAAATTAGCAAGGCATGGTGATGCGCACCTGTATTCCCAGCTACTTAGGAGGCTGAGGCAGGAGAATTGCTTGGACCCTGGAGGCGGAGGTTGCAGTGAGCCAAGATCATGCCACTGCACTCCAGCCTGGGCGACAGAGTGACTCCATCTCAAAAATAAAATAAAATCCCCAATCTGAGGGCATGGAGAGCATGGGGCGGGTAAGGCAGTAAGGAATGTGCAGGGAGAAACGATGCTGTATCTCGGCTGCCACGCTCAGAACCACAGCAGCTTTACTGCCTCCTGAGTCAGGGACTGGGAGGGGCAAATCCCCACAAGACCATTCTCCCCCATTCCCGTTCACTCCCTTGGACCTGTATCCATTCAACCAACAGTGATTGATATGCTGCTCTATGCCAGGCTTGGTGCTGGGCTCTGAGACACAACCATGAACAATCCAAACACAGTCCCAATCCTTAGGGGACTTTCTGCCTGGGAGACACAGACGCTAAAGTAATAAGTAACCAAGTATACACACATAAACTGGGGTGGGTGCTGTAAAACTGTCGAATGCTCTAAGAGAGTGTCATAGAGGAACATAAATTAGATGGGCTAGGGTGGGGGTGGCAGTTGTCTGTGAGATAGAAGATCTCACTGAAGAAACGGCAGTTAAATCAACAACTGAAGAATGCATAGGCACTAACCAGGTGAATGGGGACGGAGAAGATGGGAGATTACAGGGAGAGGAAACAGCATGTGCAAAGGCCTGCAATGATAAAGAGGGTGGCGTGTTTTAAAGGAAGCCAGAGTAGCTGGAAGGTAGTGGGTGACAGCAATGTAGGCATCAAACCTGGGGGCAGGGGAGGAAGGGGCTGGAGCATGCAGGGCACAGGCCATGGCTAAGATTTTGGAGTTCAAGCTGAAAGGTGGTATCATCATGTTTATACTTCAAGATCATGCAGGCTTCAGTGTGGAGCTTGGAGCTGTGAAGGGGGCCAGAGAAGAAGTGGAGAGATCGGTTAGGAGGCTGCAGTGATTGTGCAGGGGAGAGATGAAGATGGTTTCCTTGGTAATGGCAGCAGAGCTGGAGAGAAGAAGACATGATCGAGAAATACTGAGGGATAAGGTGGACAGGCTTTCATAATGGATCACCTACTAACGTACAGAGGGGCAAGTATCAACAGTGACTCCTGGGCTTGCAGGTGGATGACGATGCCACTCACCAAGACAAAGAGAGCTGGAGGAAAAACGGATTTGGAGGCAGAGATCAAGAGTTCAGTTTGGACATAGTAAGTGTGAAATGCTTCTCAGACCACCCAGTGGAAAGATTAAGAAAGCCATTGGATGTAGAAGTCTAGAGCTTAGGAGACAGGTCTGAGCTGGAGGTATACATTTGGGAGTTGTAATGCATTCTTTGAGTAATGACACTATGATGGCTGTGAGAATGTGCTTAGCAGACCTCCGAGACACAGGACTCCCTTGACAGCCGACTTTGGCTTGAGGGCCTCCCAAAGCCTTACAATCCTCAGATCGCACAGCAGACAGGGACCCTTGCATTCAACCTACCTTCCCTCAGTCTGTCACTCAGGGTTAGACTTGCATGGTGGTCTGATGGCTTTTCCAGCCTTTTCCAATTCCCTCCCCATTACTCTCATCAGTTTTTCCCCTAATAAAATCCATGTACATTTCACCCCATCTCGGTGGCTACTCCTCAGAGGACCCAAGCTAACACAAATCCCACTTTGTCCACATCTTCCCATATCCACGCCTTGGGCAGCCACTCCCTATACTAAGTCTAGCTTAGCATGTGACTTACTTTAGGAATGGAACGATAGGAAATGAGACACCAGCAGAAAACTGAAAAGGGCTTGCTCCCTGGGGCACGCCCTCTCTCCTTGCTGTGTTCTGAATGTCTGTATCCTCCCAAAATTCATATGTTGAAAGCTAATCACCATTGTAATGGTATTAGGAGGTGGGCCTTTAGGAAGAGATTAGGTCATGAGGGTGGGGACCTCATGAATGGGATTAGTGCCCTTCCAAAAGAGGCCCCAGTGAGCTCCTTACCTTTCCACCATGTGAGGACATGCAAGGCACCACCTACGAACCAGGAAGCAGGCTCTCACCACGACTAAATCTGCTGCCAGTTCCTTGCTATCAGACTTCCCAGCCTCCAGAACTGTGAAAATTAAGTTCCTGCTGTTTGTGAACCACCCCGCCTATGGTATTGTGTTACAGCAGCTCAAACAAAGGCATTCTTGCTTCTGAAACCTTCTGCAACTATGTGAAGACACCTGGGCTGGCCTCTCTGGGGATGCAAAACCATGAAGAGAGAGGCTCCAGCATCCCAGCTGTCCCCCTGCCCTTGCCTCAGCTGATGACCCACAGATGTCAGTGAGGGCAAACCAGACCATCCAACTCCAGGCAGGCCTGCCTAGGACAAAGGAACCACCAGCCAGCCCACAGAATTGTGAGAAATGCTAACTGTTGTTTTAGGCCTCTGAGTTTGGAGGTGATTTATTACATAGCAAAGCTAACTGTTACAGGAGTGTGGGGCATACAGATGGTATTCAAAGCCATGGGACACAGCTGGTCTGATCACGGATGTGTAGGTCCTGTCTTCATCCTCCCAGACCAGAACCTTTCCTAGAGTTCTTGCCATTAGCCAGGTCTCTTTCTGAACATGTATTTAGCACTTAACTGTGTTCTTGGCAACGTACTGAGGAGCCGTGGGTATGTAGTGATAACTGAAATACAATCTTTACCCTGGGGAGAAAGATGAGAAATGGGGAGATCAGAGAAAACTCTCCTTTAATTTTCTATAAATTAAAAACTGTTGGATACAAAGTTGGCAGGAATATAAAATCTGCCTGGATTCTGGCACTTCGGCTTCATGGTGACACTTTCTACACGGATACACATACCACACACGCTCCATAGTATCACCACCTCAGTCAGCTCCCCACTTGCTCAGAGAGGAGCTGATGGGCCCTCACTGTCGCTTCAAAGTCAACTGATAGGGACCTTGTCAAAGTCATAGCTGGGGAGCACAATGACCCCATCACAGGGGATACTGTACTGCAACAAAGGGAAGGAGAATCAGGATTTGCCAAAGGTTCCAGGGTAGCTTCTTTACTTGTTTATGTATTCAGTAAACGTATCAGTCACCTACTAAGGGAAAAGCATTGGAGACACATAGATAAGATACAATCCTCGCCATCAAGGATCTCAGCACAGGTGAGGCTGACAGTTACAACACTACCTAAGAAGCACAGGGTCAGAGGTAAGCACAGGATGCCAAGGGCACAAGGAGAAGAACCCAGGACAGCCTGAAGGGATCAAGGAATCGGGATAAGCAACTGTGAGCCAGGCCGCCGTGGGGTGGGCCAGGGCAGGGCAGGTGTCAGGGCAAAAGGGAGGAAGAAGAGTCACAAATGATGCCTAGATTTCTTTCCTGGGCAACAGGACGGAAGGTGGTACCACTTGCTGAAAGAGGCTACGTGGGAGGAGGACAAGACTTGGGAAATGAAGATGGATTCAGTTTTAGACAGGTGAGTTGAGGTATTATGAGGTATTGAAGCATAAACATCTAGTATTCCATTGGAGAGAAACCCTGAAACTCAAAAGAGAATCCTAGGTTGGAACACAAATTTGGAAGTCACCAGCATATGAGCAATGGCTGAAGCAAAGGGAGGGATGTGTGGACCATAAGTAGCTAACAGGACCAGGGTGGACTGGGAAGCACCTGCATTTACGGATCAGTCGCTCAGTGCCATCTGGAGGAGGAGCTCAGCCAGAGATAACCGGAGGAGAAACTGCCAAGCAGTGGGAGCACCCATGAGACACCACCGAGGTATCCCAGCCTCCTTCTCGGGGCTGGCCAGCTCTCCTCTCCGCAGTTTATTGTAAATGGTCAGGACAGGAATTAGCACTACGATGTTACTGATTAGTAACAGATGTCTTCAGAAATATTTGCATTGTAATGAGGGGTCCAGAACTCACAATAATTCTGGCTTCAAAGTCAAGACTGGAGTCAAACTCAGGATCTACCACCTATGATCTCGGGTTCCACAGGCCTTTCTGCTCAACTATAAAACAGAAATGACAATTCCTATACCTCAAAGAGGTGTACAGTATATCTAGTTTCTGGCACATGCCAGATGCTCCACACCCAATAAGTCCCTTCAGTTATCCTTCTAACACAGGTTCCCAAACTTATGTGCATCAGACTCCCCTGGAGTGCTTGGCCCCACCCCCAGAGTGCTTGGCCCCACCCCAGAGTGCTTGGCCCCGCCCAGAGTGCTTGGCCCCGCCCCCAGAGTGCTTGACCCCACCCCCAGAGTGCTTGGCCCCGTCCCGAGTTTCTGATTCAGGACATCTGGGACTGGGCATGAGAATTTGAATGCCTAAGAAGTTCTCAGGGGTGGTGATGTAGCTGGTCCAGGAACCACACCTTGGGACAGGATGTTCTTCCTAAGGACCCCTCTCGTGTGAGTGTAACCCCAGACTGGTCTTGTGGCCCGTGAGGTCTGAGATCTAGGGCCTAAGTGCAGGAAGCCAAAGGGAAGTGAGGGGCAGAGACACACACAGTCTTCTCCCTCAGCTGTCACCCAAGACATCTCAAAGGCTGGAAGCTGAGTGATTCACACCTCCGTGTTTGAACAACTGTGACTCACGGCTCTGGGTGCAGGAGGTACGCTGTGTTGACTCAACCCTCCCAGAGGGCAGGTAGAGGGAGGAGGGGAGCAGGTTTTCAGAGTTGCAGTTCGCAGGGTGGACTGAGAGCCCCTCTGAACCCAGTGAGCCCCACCTTGGGCTGGGGAGAAGAGAGAGCTGTGGCAGCACTGGAGGAAGGTAAAGGCTACGCAGTCCTCATCCTGGGCAGCGTGGGGAAAACAGCCACCCTCCCACATGCGGGAGGCAGAAGGAGGCCTGGGCATCTCTTCCCAGTTTCCACTAAGTTAACCCCTGTCTGCTCTGCATTAAGAAGACCCTGAGAAGGAAGAAGAGCAGCCTGGATCTTCCTCAGAAACTGTACTCCTGCAGTATTGCCTGTCCCGCTCCATCCCTCGGTATCCTGTAAACCCAGGGAACCTCCTTCACTCTCCCAGGGCTTCACGGATGCAAACATCCAGGAAAGCCCAGCAGTGCCAAGAGCAGAAGGAACAGGATCTTCTTCCCACAAAGGCCTGTCCTAGGCATCATCTAATTTATTTCTTAAACATCTGCTCTGAACTCCCGATTTACATTTATGATTTAATTCATCCTACATTCACTACCACACTAGGTACTGAAACTGCAAATATTAATTAATCACAATGCTTGACCTCAAAGAATTTTCCCCAATGAGATAGAAAATGTGCTGCATTCATTTCATAGTCTCTGAAACACTTCTGCATACAATTTAACTTATTCCTCCCAATAGCCATAGAGAATTGGTGATATAGATCCTATTTCATTTTTATCATTCTGATCTTTGGCTTAAATATTGCCTCCTCAGAAGCCTTCCCTGATGTTACAATCTAAAGTGCTACCCTGTCACTGCCACATCACCCTCTACTAATTCTCTGAATGCCATTCATTATGGTCTGATTTTTTTTTAACAATCTACTTATCTATGTATGGTTTCTCTCTTCCTGCAATAGAATATAAATTCCACAACAGTAGTATATTTGGCTGTCTTGTTCACCGCTCTATTCCCAGTATCCAAGTCAGTGCCTGGCCCAGAACAGGCACTCAGGACACATTTGCAGAAAGAGGGAAGAGGGGAAAGGAGAGTAGAAGAAAGGAAGTGAAAAGCGGGGAGAAGCTAAGTGATTTTTCACCCAGTGACAGAACTGAGCACACATCAGGGGCTTTGCCCCCCCAAGCCCAGGCCCCTTCCTCTCCAGTCACCATGGGAGCTGCTCTGAACCAGGGCTCAGGTTCTGAGGTTGGGAGGCTGACTTTCCTTGACTGGACGAATCTAGGACTCTCAGACTTCAGCATCGAAGCTCATTAACCCAGTCTGAGATCCAAGAAAAAAACAGAAAGGTGGAAGTTGGATGCGTGTTCACTTGTCATTGGGAAACCCTTCACTAAGGATAGGGTGGAACTTTTTTGTATTTAAGATCATTACATTCGAGAAAACATCAATCAAGAACTAAACAAGTCAAGAGTAACTCAATTTACCTTCTTTTCAGAAGCAGAAATGTAAAATGTTCCTCACAGCCTTTTAAATTAAGAACAAAGAATAAAATTCCTATTCAGTAAATATAGCAAACAAAAAAATTCTATTATGTAACAAGTCAAGGGTAAGAGAGGGAGACCAGAATAGAGGAAGAGAGAGAAGGGGAGGGAGACAGAATCAGATGACAGTCAATGATCTTAACGTGGGAAGGGGCCTCAGGTGACCATTGGCTCCAGGTTCCCTTCTCTGAAAGACAGTTATGTGCCTGTGTATTAATAAGTGGAGACCCAGCAGGTTTAAGTGATTTTTCTCACAGTCATACAGCTAGTATGGATTAGAACAAAACCCGATCCACTATGCCAGGGTCAGAGAATATATAATTTGATAAAAGAAATACTTTCTTAAATATGTAATTTGATAAAAGAAATACTTAGAAACCAATCACCTAAGAGAAAGAACCATGTCATTTTCATCCTTATTTTTCCATTCCTTCTGGAAAAAGAACGTGTACACATTTGGTTCCTGAGAAGGGGGAAGGAATCCCAAAAGATACTTAAGAGAGGCATACACACAGATACCTTCTGCAAGATAGCAAGGCGCAGAGAACTACTTTGATATCAAGTTGCATTTTTGCAACTACAGTGATATTTTCAACAATAAGACGTGTGTCCATCAGTGCAGCCCCAGATTTTTTTTACCCAGGTTAGAAATTTTATGAAAACTCACAGGGACAGATGCCCTCCTGTGCCACAGGCAGCTGTGCCCAAGATAGTATCACACCTTCATCCTGGTGCTCCCAGGGGCTGTGCCCTCAGCCCCATTCAGCTGCTGCTGTCACTACTAATTCTACACTGAGAATCTAGAGCACTCTCTCTTCACCCCAATCACAGACTAGTGTTTATGGAGGAAATTTTATTTTTCAACTGTAGTGCACACAGTTACAAAGGCCCTGTGATTCAGAGACTGAATCTTCCAAAGCAATACCATGTGAACATAAACGGAAAGGTGTTTCCTTGGGGGAGCCCATTCTAGAACCTCATTCAGCGCAACTCCTCCAAGTCCATGCATGTATTGCAGACAATAGAACCCTCTTGAATCCTCATGTCAGGGATGAGGATGACATTCGTAACACCAGTTTTCCAGGTTACAATGAGAAAGGTACCACTCATCTTTGCTTCTGTTAGGAAGGTACTTGATTTGCACATAAACAACTCTAACCATTTGTTACAACTGTTTGTAACATTGGTTTTGCAAGGGGCTTTTTGGGGCCAAATGGCTTTATGATTTGTAACATGCATAATTGGTCCAGTGGCCTAGTTCCAGGTTCCCCCCACACTGTCAGCACCAGGAGGACAAAGAACATGTTTCTCTTTCTCCCATTGTCCTGCCTCTCACCCCCACCCCATTCCCCCACTGCTCAGATCATCATTCAGGGCATATTGCAGACGGCTGTTAGTATAGTACTGTATTTCCTGCTTTTCCCAATTCTCCATCACTTATTGGGGATGCAAAGTAATATATGCCAGCAACTCGTCTGCTCATCCCTGCCCAGATGAGCTACCCCATTTTCTAGACCAGAGCCAGGCTGAGGCCTGCCCACAAGAGACCAAGGGCAGTCGCTGCTCCACCCAGGAGATTTCCTCCATGGCCCTCCATCTAACTCCTGTCCATCAGCCCCATCTGCCCCGTCTACCCTCCACCGATAGAGGGGAAGAGAAAAGGCATGGCTCTGCCTAGGATTTACAGAGCACAGAGAAGAAAGCCACCTTGAACTGTGGCACTGCTAAAGCTAGAAAATACCTGCAAGGCATCTTCCCAACCTTCATTTTCAGGCAAATTAAATGAGGCCCAACTAGGTTAGTGGCTTGCGCAAGGTCACACGGCTTCTTAGTGGGGCTGAGTCAAGTAGAAATGAAGTCTCTCATGCAGTACCCTTTAACTACCTCACCCTGACCCAATCACCGTCCTGCCTCCTTTCCCCCCAGCCATGCTGTTCTTGGTCTGGTAAATTATTGTGCTGCAGGGTAGGTAGGAATGACAATGTCTGGAATTATCTACATGAGCCTCTATTTTTGCCTTTGTGATAGAGATGATCTGAGGGACCCAACCAACACCTTATCAACCAGAGATGGTCTGGTTCCCCTACTAGTCTACAGAACTACTTCTGGGGAAGCCAAGGGGTGGGAAGGCCCTTTCCAATTTAGGCCATGGTCAGTCTCTAAGACAACTGGGTTCACCTAACTATAATCCCCAGAGAGGCAGGCATCAATAACTAAGGTGCAGACAAAGCCTGAAAATCAGATGGTGAGACAGGCTCCACCTTTCCGTTAGACAATTCTGCCACCCCGGGTGGGACTCATGAGACAATGGACTGGGATCCAGAGGTGAGATCTAGGCTGCCAGGCAAAGAGTGGAAGGCAATGAAGTTTGGTGCTTCGTCCCTTCCAAATCTCATGCTGAAATGTGACCCCCCAATGTTGGAGGCAGGGGCCTAGTGAGAGGTGTTTGGGTCATGGGGGCAGATCCTTCATGAATGGCTTGGCGCCATCCTCGAGGTAATGAATGCATTCTCTTTCTATTAGTTGCTGTAAGGTCTGGTTGGTAGAAAGAGGCTGGCACCTCCCTCCTCTCTCTCTCTCTTGCTTCTCTGTCATCATGTAATCTGCACACACCAGCTCCTTCCCCTCCTACCAAGAGTGAACGCTTCCTGAAGCCTTCACCAGAAGCAGGTGTTGACACCATGCTTTTCTGTATAGCCTGCAGAGTCGTAACCCAAATAAAGCTCTTTTCTTTATAAATTATCCAGCCTCAGGTACTACCTTTATGGCAAAGCAAAATGGACTGAGACAGACACCAAGCAAGGACATGCTGACAGAAAAAACGGGCAACATGAGTTAAGAACTAGGCAGGATGGCCAAGCAGACTGACCAATCTACCCCACTCTGGAACCAGCCATCACCTTCCAGGCTGAGCAGCTGAGACCAACTGTGAGTCAAATGCTGACCCCATCAACTTCAGCACAAAGGGTCAACCTCGTGTGCAGGAAGTCAGCTAGCCTGGGTTCAAATCCCAGTCCCAGCTCTGCTTCCTACTAGCTGGGTGAACTTGAGAAAGTTAGTTAACTTTTCTGAGCATTAGTTTTCTCATCTATAAAATGGAGATACCTGCTTAATAGGATTGGTTAACAATTATGAAAATGTCTGGAAGCTGCTTGGCATAATATCTGGAAAATATAACAATAAGCAGTCAATCAACGGTAACTACACTTTTTGAGGCCCTGCAGGGACTTAGCTGTCTGGCAGACTCACGGGCTGCAAGGGGGATGAGGGTGTGACTGACACATCCCCAAGAATCCTCATCACTCCCTCACACAAGCAAGGAAGTAAAAAACAGACATTTCTCTGCAATAGGATGCTTCTTGAACATGAGTTTCTCAGTTTGAAATCCAGACGTGTAGGATTTTTTTTCCTCTTCCTTCTCTCTCACACCCGACATACACACCCTAGCCTTGAAGGAGTGGAGGAGCTGTGACAGCAGTGATCCAATAGCTCAACGTGTGACTGTGTGGGTCAATATATATCATGCTATCATCAACACAACACTCACAATTCCTGGCAGAAGGACAGCCCCTGGGAGCCGCAGGCTCATAAATACAACCAAGCAGACGGAGGAATAGAAACAGCTCCATGTAAATCACTCTCGGTTTGTAATCCCTGAAGAGTTAGAGCATGAAGCTGTACTCCAGGAATGGGCATCTCAGAGGGACCCGTGTAACTGGAGAAAAAGGTATTCCTAAAGGAAAAAGATTTGTATTTGACAGCTGGATTTTCAGAGGGAACTGAAAGAAAATCCATTAGAAATTCGAGTCAGGAAGAACGATGCGAGATGCAAATGACATGAAAGCAACACATGCTGCCTCTTGAATTGTCCCTGCCTCTAACCTGATGCAAATACAGTCACTCTTAGGGCAATCATTTGTCTCTATCTGTATGGGAGTCTTCACTGGCCTTGTGTAATTATTACCAACATCTCTGTCCACTCTCAGAAATGTCCTGACTTGGACACTCAATCAATCCTAAATGACAGCTTTTGCCATACTACAAAGTGGTAAAGAGCTTCTTAGCTGATCAGAAACTTAGCATGTGAGAGAACAGTATAATGGAATCAAACGACAAAAAAAGTCTTCTTATTTTAGATGGTAGAAATCGCTGCACCATCCTACAAGACCCATATATTTACAGGGGAAGTTCTCTATTTCCCCATTAGTAATTCCTCTTGGAATGGCAAATGGGAAGGTTTTTCCTGGTATCTACTCCAAATCCCAACCCCAGGAGAGGAAGCCCCTTTTCCTCTGATTCTGAACTCAGTGGGGATAAGATAATGCTCTTTTTTTTTGAGACGGAGTTTCACTCTCGTTACCCAGGCTGGAGTGCAATGGCGCAATCTCGGCTCACCTCAACCTCCGCGTCCTGGGTTCAGGCAATTCTCCTGCCTCAGCCTCCTGAGTAGCTGGGATTACAGGCACGCGCCACCATGCCCAGCTGATTTTTTGTATTTTTAGTAGAGACGGGGTTTCACCATGTTGACCAGGATGGTCTCGATCTCTTGACCTCGTGATCGACCCGCCTCGGCCTCCCAAAGTACTGAGATTACAGGCGTGAGCCACCGCGTCCGGCCCGATAATGCTCTTATTTTTGCATCAGAAACATCCTTCCCTCTCATGAAAACTCCTCTCTGGGTTCAACCTGCTCTGTGGAGTGAGCCCTCCTGACTCCCAGCCTTTCCTCTGAGGATGATGTTTCCATGACACAGTGTGATTCTTACCCAAGAGTAAGTACGAATCAGTGTTCCAACACAGTGAACCATTACAGCCCCCCAGACCTCGGCCATCCACCCACCCACAGCCTGAATAACCTGCTCTGAGCAGCCAGACTCATAGACCCAATAGCAGGAGGTGACATCAGTCCCTGAAGGAAGCTGTGATATCAAGGGAGACGTCGGTGGGTTAGTGTCTCCCATCATTCTCTCCAAGACATGGGAACAAAGCAAAACAACACAGAGAACTGGATGTTCCGTCCCTGGGGAAGGACGCACAAGCCTCTCACGCAAGGAGACTCAAGCTCATCAAAAAGCAAGGCACCCACAGCCTCCTGGCTTTCTCTGTGCCATTTCCTCCCTCACTTTGAGCCCCAGTTCCCAGCCCTGTCCCAGGAAAGGACCCACACCCCGACCCCGCACTGACCCGCAACTCCGTAGACACCCATCCCACCCTACCCTACGGCAGTCCCGAGTCGCCCCCACAGGTGCTTGCAGCTTCCTTCACCAAAACTTCACTGTAAGCTCAGCCCCGCGCACCCTCCCCACCAGCGATCCCAGCACAGAACTTCCCAGTGCCGAGGACCCGCGGAGCTGCCTGCTCCCTGAGGCACAGAACCGGCGCCGGAGGCCCCCAGGCTTGCGGAAAACCCCGGCGCGAGGCTGCTCCCAGCTCGGAGCCTGGCTCTGCTCCCCAGCGGCGAGAGCCTTGCTGCCGGGTGAGAACCGTGCAACCCCGAGCGGGATGCCGCCCTGAGCACTGCAGCAAGGGACGCAACACTCACACCCTAAGCACTGAAGGGCGCGGGGGCTTTCCCACGTCAGGACAATTCCCACGGAAGTTGCAAAGGACTGACAGGGCATGCAGAGGAAGAACAGAGCGCGTGCAGAGGAGATTCCGAGAAGGTTAGGGCCAACTACGGATCTCCAAGGTCTACGCACCCCCACAACAGGTAGCAGGGCCGGAGCCGGACCCGTGGCACCGCCAGGGAGTGCGGCGCAGCCCAGCAGGCAGTGGACGCGGGGCGCAAGACAGACGGGTCCCGGCAGCAAGAACCCGGGGCTTACCTTGAATTAATGCAGAGTCCCGCGCTCAGCTGAATGAAGAGGGTGTGCTAGTATTCCCGATACATCATTGAATTATTTTAAAAGAGCAAAGGGGTGGGGGAGGGAGGGCGAAGACGCGGGCGGAGAGATGGTGAAATTGAAGGAGGAAGGAGGAATCCACAGAAGGGACGGGGAAGGAAGGCAGGCGGAGGTGAGGGACAGAAACGGAGAACAAAATAAATAAAAGAGAAGAGAGACAATTAAAAAAAATTCTGTCCCCTGCCCACACCATGGAAAAGAAATTTCTGGCAACCAGTAAGAGAACTCCCATACATGCCCCCCGCAGAGACGGCAGACCGGGGGACTAACAAAGGAGGAGGGGAGAAGAGAGCTGTATCCAAACAGCAGAAGAGATCGCTGCCCAGACACGGGCAGCACGCGAGAGGCGGCGAGGGAGCGGTGGGAGGGTGGGAGCAGGACGCCAGCGTGAGCGCGCACACCCGGGACTGGGGGCGGTGGGGAGGGCGCCGCCAGGCTTCATTTAGGTGGGGATTTGTGTTGTAAACCGTCTGAGATCAAGAAATTTAGGTCAGGGTTTCTGTGGAAAAGTTCAATAATCTCAAACTTCTGCGGGCGATTTCCACTCGAGAACACAATTCTCGTTTGTGGGCGGGATGGCCCCCCTGGGGTCCCACTCGTAGACCTCACCAGGGTCCTGGCTGCTTGCTTGGCTGGGCAGGGAGAGGGAAAGCATGATTACATCTACAAAGAAGCAAGGGGGCCGTCCCTGCCTGTAATCCCAGCACTGTGGGAGGCCGAGGTGGGCGGATCATTAGGTCCAGAGATTGAGACCATCCTGGCCAACATGGCGAAACCCGTCTCTACTAAAAACACAAAAATTCGCTGGGCATGGTGGTCCGCATCCGTAGACCCAGCTATTTGGGAGGCTGAGACAGGAGAATCGCTTGAACCCGGGAGGCAGAGGCTGCAGTGAACCGAGATCGCGCCACTGCACTCCAGCCTGGCGACAGAGTGACAGAGAAAACCAGCAAACAAACAAAAAGAAGCAAGTGAACTGGGGGCTTCAAGAATCAAGTTAAGGGAGAAGGAGGGGCGTGCTGGATCAGCCAGAGCCAGATGCTTCCCAAGGAAAAGAGGCCCTAGCCTGATGCAGAGCCTCTTCGCTGCCTGTGGACTGAACCAGAGGCTCTCTGAAGGTCTCCAGGGACCAGCTGAGGGCTCTCGGGAGACACTGTTTCCTGGGGGCAGTTAAGGAGCACAAAAAACCAACAGCCCCCAAACTGAGTCAAACTGGAGCTTCCAAGGCTTCCTAGACTGGAATCCCTCTAGGGTATCCTCTCCCCCATATGGCTCTCTGCATATCTTTTCCTCAAAAATAATAGAAAAGTATCCCAGAACCCTACAGGTGATGACGTTCCGTCCCACCCACCCATCTTAACACTTAACTCCCAATGGGGTCCCTGGGGGGGTTCTGACAGGTGGCTTTATAAACAACCGCCTCCTCTCCCCCAGGAGCTGAGTGAGAAAAGAGGGGCTCCAGAAAAAGAAGAGGAGCCCGTGGGATTGGAAGGGACAAGAAGAGAAGGGAGCCGCAGGGAAGGAGGAGGGAGGGAAAGAGGAGCGTTCTTTCTCTCTCCACTTTTTTTTTTTCTTTTTCTTTTTTTTTTTTTTTTTTTTTTTTTTTTTTGAGACAGAGTCTCACTCTGTTGCCAGGTGCCAGGCTGGAGTGCAGTGGCACAATCTCGGCTCACTGCAACCTCCACCTCCCGGATTCAAGTAATTCTCCTGCCTCAGCCTCCTGAGTAGCTGGGACTACTGGCGCACGCCACCGTGCCCAGCTAATTTTTGTATTTTTAGTAGAGAACAGGCTTTCACCATGTTGGCCAGGATGGTCTGGATCTCTTGACCTCGTGATCCGCCTGCCTCGGCTTCACAGTGCTGGGATTACAGGCATGAGCCACCGCGCCCAGCCTTCCCTCTGGGCTCTTACTGCTTAAGCTTAGCCTTGGCCCAGATTGGTCAAGTCCTCAGAAGGCCTTGTTTGTGGGTGGCCAGCGCTGAATGACGACAGCTGGCCCTTGTACTTGGCTGTGAGCTTCCCTGGCTGAGGGCAGAGCCTGGCACACAGTGGAAACGTGCACTGAAGGGAACTAAATAGCCATGATGCCAACAGCTCCTGTCACCTTTCCTCTTCGCTGGGGCAGGAAAAGGGGCAGCTATGCACCCTGCTTGGTTAGTTCCCCATTTACCCGCAGAAGGTCTGCTTGAGAGATTCGTGCTGTGAGGAGCCAAGACCAGGTAGGTCCCGAAAATTCTCACCAAGCCTGAAAAGAATTGAGTCTCTCAATCAGACTTCAGAAAGCTAGGCTTTAGCGTGACGTTAAAAAGAAAAAAAAAATGTTCCGGCAGGGCGTTAGGAAAAAAATCAGGGCTACATGTCAGTTTCCCAGAGGCTGACAGATTGTTAGAACAGTCTTGGAGGTCTGGTTTCCCATATCAAAAGATTGTTTGGTTGGTTAGTTTTTCTGTTCAAGCATAAGGATACAAGTGGGGGCCTCTCTTGAGCCCTTGAGAAGAAGTCTGCAGATTCCCTGGCCCTAGGATTTGAACTCCCAGGACAGAAGCACAATATGGTGAAGGAGAGGAAGAGATTTTCCCACTTTAGGAAATCACCTCAGAATCTGTTGGAGCTCAGAGGGAAGGAGAATGACTCCATGAACCCCAAAATATACTCTTCATGCCCCCATCACTATCCCAACATACACACATAGTGCTGTCTCCAGCCTCCGAGGGCTTCTCCCCACATCCCATAGCAGGGGCATTCACACTGCAATGTGTGGGTTTCTTTTTTTTAATGAAAAAGTTTAAAGCGCTAGTATACCAGACGGCTGATGGTTTTCCTGGCTTAGAATCTCCTAAAGAGCATAGCATCCATACCCACCCCTCTCCACCATCAAAACAAACAGCAATTGTGCCCACAAACAAGACTGTCCTTGACAACCCATTCATACAATTGGGAGCATGGGATGCTCACCAACTGGATGATTCCATGACCCATTCCCTTTACCTATCTGTGCAGGTGGCTCAATGCCAGATGCCCAAGTATGACCCCCCCAGACATACCTGCCATTTTATTTCTTCCTTCTCTGGCTACAAGTAACAACTAATTAGAACAATATGATGTCCTTTCAGACATAACAAAAATATTGGTTTTGGTTCTTGACCCATTTGAATGAGTTGTGGCTGTTGCTCTAGACGGAGGAGGTAGGGGAAGTAGGCTGGGATGCAAGAATTCTGCTCAGGAGCACACTGGCCTGTCTCTCTCCATCCCTCACCTGTGCTGATACACCTCCGCCCAGCCCCAGACCTTTATCCATCTAGCAAGGGAAAGAACCCAGCGCTCGAGACACACTCCCTGTCCTCTCAATTTTCAGCCCGACTCACAAGAAAGCACCCTGGCCCAGACCTGCACCCCACATGGCGCCTCCTAAGGGGACTTCATACTGGGACCAGGGCTTCAAAGAAAAGACCCTGGTTTAATAATTCAACTCGCTTGAATGCCATTTAGTAGCCATGGCAACCAGTTCCCTGACATCTAGTTGTAGGCAGGATGTGGTTGGAAAGGGAAAGAGAGAAAGAGGAAAAGGTAGAGGGGAAAGGAAAAGAAAGAAACCCAGGTGAGATGTCACCTAAACTTTCCCTGCTCTCACTCCGCACCATAATCCTGACAATGAGATGCCCGTGAACCAACTGCTTTTACCTCACTTTCTTCCCTCCCTCTCTGACTCCACTCTCCCCCCACCTGTCTCCCTCTGTCTCCTCTCTCTCCAACCCACGGGAAGCCGGAGATCTAGGCTCCTCAGTCAGCATTCCAGCTAAACACCTTTGGGACTCTAGCGAATTAGCCCTTCTTTGCTTCCATTTTCTTATCTTTAAAATGAGGGGCTTGTGGATGTCTGCTCTGGTTCCTTCTGGCCCTAACAACGCATGATTCTGTGGTCCTCTCTCTGTCTCTAACAGTGCCTGATTCTGTGGTCCTCTCTCTAACAGTGCCTGA
>NW_022436965.1:9378783-9427804 GCF_009761245.1 Sapajus apella
GTGGTCCTCTCTCTAACAGTGCCTGATTCTGTGGTCCTCTCTCTAACGGCACCTGATTCTGTGGTCCTCTCTGTCTCGCCGTCTCTTGACCATTCAGCTTTTCCTCTCTGCCCGGCTTTCTCTGTCTCTTCTTCTCTCTGCATGCTTGTTTGCTTCCTGAATTTCTCCATTTCTCTCTCCCCCAACCCCTCATTTTTTATCTCTCATAAAAACAATTTACCATGAGGTTTCGCCTGTGAAGCAGTTATGTTTCTAAGAAATCCCTCATTCCGCCTTGCTGGAAAGCATCCCGTCACCTCTCTTTACTCAGATAATTCCCCTTCATCCTTTAGGTTACTGATCAGACATCAGCTCTTCTAAGAAACCTCCCTGCTCCCCAAAACAGGGCTAGTGCCCCTCTTATAAGCTCCCATAGTGTCCTGGGTTAGCCCCTATTGCACCTTATCTCACTATATAGTATTATAACTGCCTTTTCATTTGTTGGCATCTTGACTAGCGTATGAGCTCACTGTGGGCAAAAAGAGTGCCTTCTTCATTGCCGTATCACCAGGATCCACCATTTGGAAGGCACGTAAGAAGCAGTCATTGAATGAAAGAGTAAATAAAGTAAAGCCACAGGTTTCTGAATCACTGCGTGTTCAGGGTAGGAAGCCCGGGTGGGAGCCTCCCCTGTACTACAGCAGATGGAGTGAAGGAGGCCTCTTCCTGCCTGGATTGCTTTAATGAGGTGGCGGGCCAAGAGCAAGGGCATCTTTCAGGCATCCTGGGTGGACAACCCAGCTCCTGAAGGAAGTGAGGATGGGCAGCAGCAGGAATGGGACAAGTAATCAATGCCAGGTGGGTGGTTCTCTTCAGCCCATCTCTGGGGTTGCGCTGGTGCCGTTTGGGCAAACTCAAAAGGTAACTCTACACACCCAGTACTAGGAGTTCCCTTCCTGGTGTCAGAGCTACAAGCAACTGCCTGACATCAAATATCTCCCAGCCTTTTAGCCTGACCCTTTCTTCCTGGGAGCAGACGGAGGCTGGGATGGTGCTACCACAGGAACATGGGCCATGTGGGCAGTGCTTCAAGCCCCTGCTGGGAGATGCCAATGTGGATTTCTGTCATCCAGGAAGCAGCTTGCTTTAAAAACAGAAAAGATTCTTTTGGCCATCATCTTTTGATGGACAAATAAGACCTCTATATTTTAAAAACCCTTAGCTATAAATGTGAATGAAAGGCAAGAATTCAAAAGACAGAGTTGCTTCCCAATGCTTCCTAATGCATTCTCTTTCATTCATACATCACGCAAAGCGGGAGGGACAGAGCTGGTAAACACACATACACATAACTCCTTATGCTTGTGTGTACAGAGCTACCATTAAGTTGAGACAGCCTCAAACACAAGGCCAGGTTTTGCGTGGTGTGTGCCCCCCCACCCACCATTCACCACTCAGAAACCTAGGAATGCCTGTCTGAAGCCCCAGTCTTCATGCAGTACCCTCCCCCAACAAATAATTCTTAATCCAAATGGAGCTGCCATACACTCAAACATCTGCCAAATGACACACAGTCTCCCTGACATTGTGCACACACTGAGTGACACATTTCATTAGCAGACTTCCATGGGCTGCCCCCACCACCCTCCCCAACTGCAATATTGACATACCCCTCATGCAACAGGCAGCTAGCCTCAAGCTTCAGAAAAAGAATGAGGTTTAAAGCAGAAAGCTAGAAAAGAAAAAACAATACAAAAAGACCCACACGTACCCTGAAAAAAGACACTGTGTTGTAAAAATGATAACCCAAACCTGGATTTATATCCACATTAGATTGTTTGAGAAGTTCGATATGGATCCACGCTGTTTCTCCATTCCACAGGAATATACCTCCCAGCTGGTGAAAAATTCAACTCCTGTACACTTTATTGCAATAGAAACCTGACATGGGAAAGAGATAACTTAAAAGCCTTCCTACGTGCCCAAACCCTGCCACCACATTGCCCTCCACTAAGCTGAAGTTGCAGGCCCTCTCCCACATTCTAACCATCTTTGAGCGCAACAGCCAAACACTGGGACAAATCTGCACTCTTTCACCACCACTGAGAACAGAACCAGAAAGCAGGGCAGAAAACGCCCATACTCATTCCACGTGATATCCACACAACACACACTGTCAAGGTATTGCACAAACACACCCCTCACACACAATAACTGAAACATAGGCACATGCACACATACTCACACATACGTACTGTTCTCTTGAGGCATATATATGTGTGCTTGAAGACTGGTGATGCTTTGGATTATGAGGTTTCCATGGTTACCTTCTGCAGTTAGAACTGGGGTAATTGAACTCTTGGGGTTCACCATTCAACAGATGCTGCTTGCTCACTCCTGCACGCTCACTCGCTCACTTGCTTGCTCTATCTGCAATTCAGCAGCATCATTTTTATTACAGTTTCAAGTTGAGTATATTGTAATAGAGTCAAACCCTTCCTAGGGCTCTGGCTGTACCTTGGAAAGAGATAAAATTCTGACATGAAAAACTCTGACTTCAACAGAGGGGTTACCCTAGAAGAATCTCAGGCTAATTAAGGTCTAGGAGCAGCCACGATCATATACACCCATCCCCTCTCCTCTACGCAAGAGAGACAACCACTCCATAATGGGAAAGAAAACCCGTATTTACTAACTCATAAAAATCTCCGAGAGAATAAAATCTCAGGACAGCATAAGCCCACAAGAACGGGAGCAGGGCCCCCACACTGCTATCTCCTCTCCACTCCATGTCCCTTCCCAGGGGGCCTCTAAATGGTTATTGACATAGTCAGTTCAGGCTGCTATAACAAAGTACCATGGACTGGGTGGCTTATAAACAACAGAAATGTATTTCTTACAGCCGTGGAGGCTGGAAGTCTGAGAACAGTGTGCCAGCAAAGACAGGCAACCAACGCTGTTGGCACCTTGATCTCAAACATCTAGCATCCAGAATAGTGAGAAATCAATTTCAGTTGTCTAAGCCACCCAATCTGTGGCCCTTTGTTATGGCAGCCTGAGACAACAGTGCAGAAGGTATACCAAAGTGAGATCCTGAGGAACGGCTCCGAAGCAGTGCTCCAGGCTCAGGCTGTGGAGTCAGACGCCCAGGCTCACTGCCAGAGCAGCCACTAACTAAACAACACATGGGCTTGGGCAAGTGATTTAACCTCTCTGTGCCTCAGTTTTCTTGTCTGTATACTGTGGATAATAACAATACCTTTCTCATAGAGTGATTGCAAGGATTAAAGGAGATGCTGCATGTCAAGAAATCAGTGCCTGGAACATAGAAAATATTCAACAAACATTGCTACAAAAACAAGACAAGCAATTTTTTTTACATAGAGTTTTTTTGTTGTTGTTTTTTGTTTTTAAATGGAATCTCACTCCGTCATCCAGGCTGGAGTGCAGTGGCACAATCTCGGCTCACTGCAACCTCTGCCTCCTGGGTTCAAGCGATTCTCCTGCCTCAGCCTCCCAAGTAGCTGGGACTACAGGCATGCACCACCACTCCTGGCTAATTTTTTTTTATTTTCAGTAGAGATGGGGTTTCACCATGTTGGCCAGGCTGGTCTCGAACTCCTGACCTCAGGTGATCTGCCCTCCTCAATCTCCCAAAGTGCTGGGATTACAGGCATGAGCCACCATGCCCAGCCAAGATTTTCTTAAATAGGCTGGAATTGAGTCAGGTGTCTTGGTTGGTCCTGCCTAAAGGCAAGGAAATGGGTGAAATAACTTCCTATGCACCCTCCTAACACTGAAATTACACAGATATCTAAGAACTACCTTCCTACCTTTCAGAGAATTTGCAAATTTTAATCCTTAAAACCCATACATATTGATTATTTTAGAAAAAGTAAACATAGTTTTCCAAAACCATCAGTCTGTGAACAGCTTCGCCACAGGTGCCCTCACACCTCCCCCATGGCCCACCTGAGGCTTTTCCAGTTTTCATTTTCCTATCCCTGTTAACACATCATTCCTAACAGATCTCTGACAAGTCTTCACTCTGAGGACAACGAATACGAATCACAACTTCATTCTGTCCCTGGGAGATGTCTAGAGCAAGAGAAGGGGGAAATGGGAGAGTTCATCTTAGGCACCAGACTAGAACAAGCAGGAATGTATTTCCATTGATCAGGAGGGGCTGGGCCTGGACGACAGAGTCCTGGAAAACAGCAGGCAGTGCTCCCAGCGGCCTCTGCCCAAGCCCCGTGGATGCTCCGGTGATGACTCACCAAATGTCCCTTCACTTTCCATTACGGAGGACCACAGGCAGCCTAGCCAGTTACCCTCCTTGGGCCTTTGATTTGGTTGCTGCTGGGTCTGCTCTGCAATACCTCTATTGCTCTGCCCTCAGGAACCACAGCCGGACACCCAGGCCTATGGTTCTTGGGACTCTGGTCATACCCAGACTTTCATGAGGATGTATTTGCCTGAGGAAAAGGCCATGCCAAGGAAATATTTAGTTCCACATCTCCAGGGAACGCAGACAATGGTGGTCTGTGCATTCAGAGAGCCTAGTGGTAACCAACTTGCCAAGGCCCAGAGCTCTCAAGCAAAGAGCACCAGACTCATCAGAGAAATAAATAAAGATTATTCTCATCCCAAGCCGATGCTCTGCCCTAGAGCCAGGTCTAACAGCAGGTACAACTAATCAGACAATGTACCGCTTCCTCAGCTTGTGTCTACCCTGGTCTCCCAGGTAGACGCCCTAAAAATGCTGTCACATAGAAAGGTAGCCATTTAGAATCTCTCTCTTTCCAAGTCCAGGGAGATAGGGGACAAGAGAGACAGGGAAAAGAGAAAACAATAAAGGCACGGAAGCTTTGCACAAAGGAAGTCCTCTTCAGTTGTCGAGGTTAAAGACAAACGCCTCCTTCCTCCCTCACCACACTGAGATATCAATGTCACTGGCATATTTCTGAAGACTATATTTGTGAGGGAAAAAAAGAAAACCAAATATATAGGTGAACCTACTTCCCTAAACCAGAAGCTGGTAGGTTTTGGGGCACCCACTAGCTTTCTCTTCTCAGAAAATATATTAATAGCCCAACTATCATAAGAGAAAGGTTTGGGCATCTCTCCCACCAAAACCTGACATTTCCCCAGACAAACTCTGCAGGTGTCATTAAGTACCCATTTTGGCTTCCATTATTACTTCACTGGCTTTATTGGGTCCACCATCCTCCCCCGTGCATCTGTTATGTTGTTCATTTAACAAAAGGCGAGAAAAGAGACCACAATTTCGTCAGCTCCCGAATTGTCCTAATTTTACCTCCTTGGGTCCTGAATCCTCCCATTTCCCAGGACTTTGCGTACACAAGCTAGAGACAGTTTCTACAAAGTCAGCAAGCTTCTAGCCTGGCCAAATAAATTTAATTCTGCAAATAAAATTTCATAAGCATATGTAATCCAAATACTTCAGACCTGAGCTTCCTTCTCTCATCTTTGAGACACAGAGGCCTTCCCACCAGGGTTGATGGCAGGATCTGCACACCCTCTCTGCACATCTGATGCTCCAGGTATCTCTGAAGATCTGATGGCCAAGCAAGCGCTCTCTCTGTCTGTCTCTCTCTCTCTCTCATTGCGGTAAAATACATATAACAGAAAACTCGCCCTTCTAATCATTTTAAAGTATATAATTCAGTGGCATGAAGTACATTCACATTGTTCAACCATCACCACCCTCCATATCACTACACTCCACCTACAGAATGTTTCCACCCTCCCCCATAACCCCATTCCCCCTGCCCCCAGCCCCTGGTAACCACCATTCTACTTTCTGTCTCTATGGATTTGACTACTCTAGGTACCTCATGTTAAGTGGATTCATACAGTATTTGTCATCCCACACACATCCCTTGTGTCTGATTTATTTCACTTACCATAACGTTTTCGAGGTTCATTCATGTTGCAGCATGTGTCGGAATCTCCCTCCTTAAGACTGAATACTAATCCATCGCATGTATATACCACACTTTGCGCATCCATTCATCTTTCAAGGAACGTCTGCATTGTTTCCACCTTTTGGTTAATGTGAATAATGTCATAGTGAACACTGATGTCCTCGTGTCTATATGAGTCCCTGCTTTCCATTCTTTTGGGGATATACCCAGAAGTGGAATTGCTGGATTATATGATAATTCTACTTTTAACTTTTTGAGAAACTGCCAAACTGTTACCACATTCTCTTATAAAAGGACCCTATCTGCAGAGAAACCTTTCCCAGGGACTGTGAATAACGAAGCCTGTCACCAAGAATTCCAAATAGACAGCTGGCCCTGGGGACTGCTTGCCTTAATGTCTTCAGTCCTCCTGCCCTCCCTGTGCCCACACTCTTTGCTGTGTAACCTGACAGCTCCTCCCACAACAAGGCAGGTCCCTGGCCTTTGAAGCTGGACTCAGCCATGTAAGGTGCTTTGGCCCATGGGATGCAGCAGACATGAGAAAGCTGGGGCTTGAAATGTGCTTGCACATTAGGGCCGTTCTGCCTGCCCCTGTGACTCCACTGTGGAAAGAACAAGCCCAGCTTGGCTTACCAGTCCCAGGCTGGGCAGGAGGGTCGCGTCAAGGAGAACCACCCCATCACTGCAACCTGATGGAAAGCTGCCCCTGCTCACCTGCTGGTCCCTGAGAATAAGTGATTGTTGTTTGAAGCCTCTGAGTTTTGGGGTGGTTTGAGTTGATGGCACAGTACCAGGCCCACTTGCTGTTTGTCCTAAATATAGGTGAGAACGAGATTTTTTGATAAATGGTAGCAAAGTCTCATTGGCTTCAGGATTTTTTTTCTAACTGGAATCTGCCCTCACCTGAATTAAAAGCCAGGCATCCCCTTTGTCTCACAGCTGTTGGGGATTGCCTCGCGGGGCCTCTTGGCCTGTCCTTGGCCTGATATTGTAATCAAGCTTTGTGAGTACTAAACCCAGCCTGTGAAAGTACCTTAGCTCTACATAAAATGGGGTGTACCAAACAGAACCGGAAATCAAGTAGCTCATCAGGAAGCTGTGATTAGTGGGCACACCCGACAGGCCCCACAACACAGTCGTGGCTCCACAGAGCCGTCATCAGTGAAGATCTGATCCTAGCTGGGCAGCTTCTAAAACACAGTTCTGTCCATCCCTCCAAATTAACCAGTCTCAGGGGATGGTTCACATAAGTCAAAGTTTCCCGAGACTGAGAAACTGGAATGCCGGTTTGTTCATTTGTTCAGGGAGTTATTCTTTCCGGGGCTTGAAGTGATATACTCAAATTCTCCAGCCAGCTCACCTCCTTCCTGCAAGACCACATGAGTCCTCAGAAGGCTGCTTGGTGAGCACAGAGGCATAACAAGGGAAGGAAGACAGGGTCGGCACATTCTCTCCAGGCCATGGAAAATCCTAATAAATGCTCCCAGCCAAAAACAGAGCTTTTGATTTAGCCTTTCCACAGTGGAGACACATTTCAAAACATCGTGTTGTATACCATGAATACAAACAATTTTTGTCCGTATTTTTAAAAGACTTTCTTATAAATAGAACTCAATTCTAGGGACCAAATATTGTAAGAACTGGCCCTCTAACCAAATCAGTACTCTCGATAGAAGTAAAAAATAATAATAATTTAAGAAATAAGGTACAATGCATTATACAAATATACCACATTATTATTCTATTATCATTATTATTTCTATGATTATATGTTTATAATTGTAAGTGTGAGCAGTGCCATGGAGGTGGAAGCATACCAAACTGTCAGTGGAGATTCAGATTCTAATCACAATTTTGCTACCAAATTACTGCATGACCTTAGGAAACTGACTGGGGCACTCTGGGCTTTGGTTTTCTCATGTGTAATGTGAGTGAGTTGAACCAGCTGGGCATCAAAGACAAGACATCATGACTTGATGAGTCCGTGGGCAGCATGGATGATAAGTGTTAGGACTTCAGTGGACGGAGAAATCAGTGAGGATTATTCACAAGATGGCTCAGGAGAAAAGGCCTACGGAACACAACAAGGCCGACGGCACTCCTGGCAAGGCAATTTAAACAGTAGATTCTGTTAGGTCAGGAAACAAAACTAATGGACACAGAAGGTCTAAAAACCATTTGTGACTAGAATGACAATAATGTAACACTAGTTGCTGATCTGGAGACACCCTGCTCAGAAAATTCCTTGGGCTCACAGAACCTTCTGGGAGAAAAAGTCGGGCTGGCATTTTGTGTACAAGATGAGAATAAAGTGCCACTCTTACTCAGTGCTGTCTTCTTCATTGATGTTACATTTTAATTTCAATTAAAATCCATGATCATGCCCCAGGATTTAACTTGGCTAACTCCCTAAGCTGTTGAAATAGCCATGTTTACTTTCTTGATAACTCTCATCTTGGCTTTAAACTCCTCGACTTAAATCTTCAGATACACGGGTCCATCATTTACTTACTTCTTTTAAAGCTTTACTCCTAATAGTCTGCACTGCAAACTTGGAGCCCTCGCCTCGTAAAATTGCTCTGTGACCACCTGCAGTGAAATTTACAGACACAAATTCACAGACCTTATTTTCTACAGCAAGCCCAGAGCTCTGAGCTGTCAGCATGTGTTCCTGGTTTCAAGTTCAAACCAATTCTACTCTAATAACATGTCCTACGTTAGGCACTGATCGGTAGATAAACTGTTCACGAGATGGGATCCTGCCCTGAAAATTATCACAGACTAATAGAGAAGATAGGACATGTACATCTGAAATTATTAAACGGCAAAACAGGGATAACATAGTCCACAAACATTCACTTCTTGGAGAGACTTTTTAAACGAGATTAGTGACAATCATAAAGGCCTTTATGAAAGAAGTGGGATTTGAGAAAGACCACAACTTAGTGTGAAAGTTACACAAAAGGCAGAAAATATGGCTGGATCCAAGGGCCGAATTTCCCAGGATTCAGGAAACAGAGCTTCATTTTTGCTCCCTTTTCCCTGTGCTTTTGTAGACACACCATTCCCCTGCTGGAGGTAAGGTGGCCATCTTACTGTCAGACTGAAGGGAAACCTCATATAAGGGAGATTTAAGGAGATGTTGCCTTCACAACTCTACACTTGCTCTGCAGACTGGGATGTTTGCTGAGCACAGTCCTGCCGGCTCATAGATGGAAGATGTGACACCTGACCCTGCCCTGATTCCATCTAGCTCCATGTGGCTAGCAGTGGCCATAGTGAGGCTCAGAACCTGAGAGACACTGGTGCAGATGGCCTCTGGAGAAGGAATCATCATTAAACAGTGAGCCTTGCCATCAGCCTCAACCCAGAAAAGGCAGGTTTTGCTATAGAGGAGTTGAGCAATTACTGTTGAAGGATTATTACAAAACTAATCCCATCTGGGCCTGCTCCAGAAGCTGGACTTCCTCCTGAACTTGACACTTACAACATTTTTAAAAGTACAGGTTGAGGATCCTTAATCCGAAAATGCAAAATCTAAAATACTGCAAAATCTGAAACTTTTTGAACACTGACATGACACCACAAGCAGAAAATTCTACACCTGACACCTTTGCTTTCCAGAGGCTCAATGTGCAGAAACTGCGTTTCATGGACAAAATTAAAAGTAGATTGTATAAAATTACCTTCAGGCTAGATGTATATGAAACATAAATAAATTTCATACTTAAACTTGGGTCCCAACCCCAAGATACCTCATTATGTATATGCAAATATTCCAAAATCTGAAAATATCCACAATCCAAAACACTTCAGGTCCCAAACATCTCAGATAATGGACACTCAACATGTACTAAGCGAAGTTCCGCTTCTGGTATAAAAGAGCAAACTCCTGCCAAGCCAAATAGCATCTATAAACTCTTAGGAAATAAATACAACAAAAAGTTACCTGAGAACTCTGAGGACTGAACAAAAACAGGCATATTTTGGAGGGGAGTACAATTTGAAGCCAGTGGCCCGGCTGGCGTGAGTTCCTTGTTTATTGCGGCTCCGCCCTGAGAGAAACCACATTTGCAGCAACACTGGTGCAGATGGCCTAAATTCTGGTAGAAAGTCCATCATCCTTCTAACCAGAGGAACCAGGACAACCAAGGCTTCTGGAAAATAAGAGTAAACCTCAGAAAGAAGAGAACAAGAAAAAGAGAATTTCAAATTGTATGTATGAACCTAGCCCAAGTCCCTGACTGACCTCTGAATCACACATACATGGAACAAGCTGAAAGCAGCTGACTCCTGTGGCTTCAAGAACCGATCAGAGATCTGAGCCGCTACCTAACACAGGCACAATGGTTGGCGTTCTGAGTCTAAATCAAGTTAATTATCTGCTAAAACAAAGTGTCAACACTCCTTGGAGAAATATAACAGAATGTAGAGTCTTTACAACATAATAGTCACAGTGTCCGGGCTATCACCCAAAATTATTCAACAAAGAAGA
The DNA here is from genome assembly GCF_009761245.1 of Sapajus apella. Taxonomy (NCBI): domain Eukaryota; kingdom Metazoa; phylum Chordata; class Mammalia; order Primates; family Cebidae; genus Sapajus; species Sapajus apella. Next base: position 9,389,206 of record NW_022436965.1, read on the forward strand.
CTCAGGAAGACATGAGCCATTCTCAAGGGAAAAGATAATCGACAGGATGCCGACTCTGAGATGACCCAGAAGTTAGACTTCCCAGACAAGGAATTTAATGCAGTTTTACACGGCATAACCATACTCAGTGATGTAAAGGAAAATATGCTCGTAATGAATTCAGAGGTAGGGAGTATCTGCAATGAAATAGACAGGACTGTTTATGTAGAAAGTTTTATAGGAAACTATAAAACATCTAGTAGAATTTATAAACAAACTTAGCAAGGTTGTAAGATATAAGGTCGATATCTAAAAAGTAATTCTACTTTTAGATATCAGTTGCAAACAATTAGAAAATAATAGTTTAATAGTAAATGTGGATTTATTAGTAAGTCCCTGGCTAAATTATAGTTACATGGGGGAACGCATAAGAATATGAATGGTAGTGTGTTAGAGCTATGTGACAGTTTCCATGTGATACGACAATTAAAAAACAGAATGAGGTTGGAAAGAGTATGTGAAGAATAAAATAAGCTCACTGATTGCCTTATGGGATTTATTGGGAGTAAATGACTATGACTTCAAAATAGATTCAGCAAAAGAAAAGAGAGAGAAAAGAAGCGATTATAGAAAACAAAAGAAACCACCAGACAAAAACCCAAATCCAGCATCTTACGAAATGGAAACAACCAAAGGAGTCTCTTCAAAATTCAGAAACAAGACAAGCACCATCGCTTCTTCTATTTAACATTGTGTTTAAACTAAGCAATTAGGCAACAGAAAGAATCTAGAGGAATAAGAATTGAAAGGACAGAGGTAAAGTCTATTTACATATAATATAATCTCAAAAATTGCAAAGAATCAATAGAAAAACCGCCACAAATAAGAACACTTAGTAAAGTAGCAAGAATTAAAATTATTATACACAAAGAAACCCAATTCAAAGTATAATAAAAGAGAAAACCTCACTTTACTGTGGCAAAAATAAAATACCTAGGCCAAAATTTATGTGAGCAAAACTACAAAACAATCTGGAAGAAACAAAAGTAGACTTGAATAAATGAAATGAGATACCATGTCAATTGGAAGACTTACCATCCTAAAGATTCCATTTTTTATACCTTCTAAGTGTAATGCAATCTCAATAAAAATATCATCAAATAATTTTTTATCTTGAGTTAGATAAGTATAACATAAAGTTCATTTGTGGCCAGGCACTGCGACTCACACCTGCAATCCCCGTGCTCTGGGAAACTGAGGTGGGCAGATCACGTGAGCTCAGGAGTTTGAGATCAGCCTGGGCAACATGACAAAACCCCGTCTCTACTAAAAATACAAAACAAAAAAATTAGCCTGACTTTGTGGCAGGTGCCTGTAAGCCCAGCTACTCAGGAGGCTGAGGCCTGTGAATCACATGAACCTGGGAGACGGAGGGTGCAGTGAGCTGAGATCACGCTACTGCATGCCAGCCTGGGTGACAAGAGCAAAACTCTGTCTCAGAAAAAAAAAAAAAAAAAAAAGTCATTTGTAAAAACAAATAAGAAAGAATTGCCAAGAGAGATCTAAAAATTAAGAACAATGGTTTGAGGTGAGAAAGAGGGGAAGAGCAATCCTGTCAGAATTCGACCCTACCAGAAGCCTCCACTTTAAAATTCACTGGTATCGTCAACATGAACAGAAAATAAAATCTGAAAAATGACCCCATTGTGTACAAACATTTAATAATGCCAAAGACAGCATCTCAATGTAGCAGAGGAAATGCAAACTTTCTAGTAAGTTGTATAACTATATAACCATAAGGAAAAAGATAAGATTAGATCCATTGCTATGCCAGAGGTTGCAATTTTTCGAATTTTTGTAAGAGTGAAAAATCAGACCTTGGTGATGAGCTTGAGCAGTAGAATATAACAGCCACATGCTTAGCATTCCAATAATGAAACACTAGGCATAAATGGGTTAAACTGTACTCCAGAATGAATTCCAAATGGAGCCGAGATTTAAATATTCAAAAATGAAACCATACAAGAGTTGAAGAAAACATGGGTGAATTCCTCTATAATCTCGGAGTAGGGGAAACCTTCCTATGACTCAAACCCAGAAGCAATTTTAAAAATTGATAAATTTTATTACATAAAATTTTTTTAACTTTTGCATGGCAAAAAAAAAAAAATACCATAAAGAAAAAAGACAAATGGCAAAATAGAAAAAACTGTTTGCAATTTATTCATAAACAAAAGGTTACTATTCTTAATATATGGAGACCTTCTAAAAATAGAGAAGAGGCCAAAAACATTTTTATGTAACATGTAATATATAATAAAATATATATAAAGATACGAACTCAGAGTTCATAGGAAAAAATGCAAATAGCTCCTAACACTATGAAAAGATGTTCATCCTCGATTGTAATAAGAGAAAAGCAAATTAAAACTACACTAAGATATCATCTCTCGCCAGTTGAATTAGTAAAAATCTAATTTCAGAATTACATTCTGCTGGCAAATCTTGTGGAAAGACAAAATGAAATAACCTCCTGGGGACAAGAATTTAACAATATCTAGCAAACCTCTCAGAAAGTAAGACGTCTATAGTCACGTCAAATGAACTCAGAAGCCAACTTGAACAGTTTTCTGCTAGCCAAGGAAGGGGCAATTTGAGAACCATTAAGGAAAATACAGTTGATTGAAACACATTAAATTAGTTTAAATCTATCGATTCACTGTGATACTTTTTTAAAAAAAGTCATTGATTACCCTTGGCAATCAACTCATTCTTTTAAAAACTGTTAATAAAAAGAAAGAGCCAAGCATTTATTCTACTTTTCCTACACAAAAGTTGGTGAAGAAAGCTTCCCTTTCAGTTGTGTTTCAGCTAATAAACACAGAAAATGATAAAACGAGGTTATCCCCATTTTAGATTTTCTAATGAATTAAATATAACAAATGATCATTAAGGGCTACTCACAACACAAGCGAACTAGACGTCACATTGCCTCCGATAGAAGGATATACTTCCACCTATGATGTGGTCTGGCCTCCCCCACGTTAAACCTGAATCTGGTCAAACCTCCAGATCTAACTTCTAACTTACAGTGGAGACAGAGGAATGTGTCAGGCACTCTCACAAGGATTCAATCAACAAAACAATTGTTAGAAACTACTAGACAAATGACTGAGTTTCTTCAAGAATAAAGAACTGTCAAAGACAAAAAGGAACCGAATGAGAACCTATAGGCTAAAAGAGATTTCAGAAACATATTAACAAATTGTAATGTATTGCACCTTTGCTTCCTGATGCAAAGGGTTCAAAAGGAAATGCATACTGAAATATTTATAGATTAAATGATATTATGTCTGGGATTTGCTTTAAAAAATCTGGAGAAGAGTAGGAAAACAACAGATAGGGAAAAGAAATTAGCCATGAGTTGAAAATTATTGCAGCTGAGTGACAGCTACACAGAGATCCATTAGGCTTTCCTTTTATGTAAATGTTTTAAATTCTGCATAATTTTATCAAATGCTATATATAGAAAATGCACTATTCCTCACAGACACATACACACTCAAGGTCTCAGATTGAGCACTTCACTATAACTTCCGGTGCTGGTTGGGGAGATAGGAATAGGGACCTGGATAATGAAGAAAAAATAAAATAATAATACAAGAAAATGACTTTGCAAAGAATGATGATAATTATATTCCAGGAACAGAGGAAGATGAGTAATGCTACTCTCTAAACCCAAAGTCCCCCCCACACCAAATTAAAGAAATAAAACAAATGACTGGAATTAAAAATCATGACTATGCATTCAAAAAGCAATTTGATACTTGAGAAGTTAATGCAGGAGGATCCTTGGAGCCTGGAGTTGGAGGTTACAGCTGGCTATGATCTTGCTACTGCACTCCACCCCAGATGACAAAGGGAGACCCTCATCTCTCTTTTTTGAAAGACAACTTGGGGAGTTATAGGTAACTACTCAGCAATAGCATAACTGTAATTATTTACCTGAGAGCCTCATGAGTACCATCACTATCTATCAGAGAATAGAATTGGTAAAGGTTCTTCTGCCCCATCAAAACTCCATCGCTACACCGTTCCCTTAGGACCCTGAGGTCATAGCTTCCGGATGTGGATTAATCAATTCCTGCTAACATGCTGAATTTTTCTGAATCTATCCCTTCTCCTTCTCTTTTTTTTTCTTTTTTCTTTTTTGAGACAGAGTCTCACTGTGTTGCCCAGGCTGGAGTGCATTGATACGATCTTGGTTCACTGCAACCTCCACCTCCTGGGTTCAAGCAACTCTCCTGCTTCAGCATTCTGAGTAGCTGGGATTACAGATGCACGCCGCCACACTCAGCTAATTTTTATATTTTTAGTAGAGATGGGGTTTTGCCATGTTGGCCAGGCTGGTCTTGAACTCCTGACCTCAGTTCATCTGCCCACCTTGGCTTCCAAAAATGCTGGTATTACAGGCATGAGTCACAGCGCCCGGTCCACACACTTCTAACAAACCTGCTCCCCAAGTCAAATTTCCAGGAGAAAGTGAAACTATAATTCAATAAACAGTCTAGGAGCTGAGGCTGTTCTTTGAATTTTACAAAGATCCAGGAAATCAGAAAGGGAAATCCAGTTCCTCCTAAGGGAGGTGAATCCCATTTTTCCCTAGAATGCAAAATTGAAGCTCAGGGAACCACAATTGAAGGTCGAGCATTAGGGGAGAAAGGCAAACAAAAAGAAAACGGGAGGGAAAAGCAAAAGCTAAAAGCTAGCACAGATAAGGGAAGAGGGGGAACCTCAAAAGGAGGGAAGACACTCCTCATGACAGAACTCAGGCTATGGTGCAAAAATCCCATTCTTCTCATGAAAATCTTTCTTGATCTGGGAAACCAGCTCACAGATAATTTTCTTATTACATTTCACACGTGATTGCTCAGTGATCCGAAGTAGAAGTGGGTTTGGTGGCTCTTAGATATCTGTTTTTGGCTCTTTTCATTATATTCTGATTCAGAACAGCCTTCTCTTTCTCTGTTCTTATCAGCAGACCCTTCAAGAGCAGAGAATCAAGCCTTCTATTGGGTCTAGCGCAGTACTGGGAGAAGCAACAGCTGCCACTTCTCCTCCATGTCTTATGTATGGCAGTCATTCTCAAAATGCTAATAGATGTCTTTGCATACTCAGAGTGCGGAGTGTTGGGAGAAGTCGAAGCTGTTCTTGGTTCATAAGGATTCCCCGTAAAGAGCTATTTGAGGGTGTGACAAGCAGCACCAATTAAACAGCTCAGTATGTTGGAAAACAAGAGTTGGCTGGGGTCTGATTGCAGCCGTCTCTATGCGACATGCAACATTGGCATCCTTCTCCCCTTCCCAGCTCCCTCTTGGAAACTAGTCAAGTTCTCATCATTATTAGCTCCTATGCGTCTTGGGCTTTCTTCCCTCTCAAGGTCTCTACATTCATCTCCTGCTCAACTTCATTTTGGTGTCTTTACCCCATCGAGGCAAATCTGTATGACAAATAAAACTGTGCAACTGTAGACTGAAAAAAAAACCCACGCAATATTTTGGTTGTCTATAACAGAACTTAGCTCATGAGCCCTCATTTCCTTCTCTGTAGCAGAAATCATAATCTTTCCAATCAAGGTTACTCAGTCGCTTTGGAATTTACTGATAAACATGGTTAATGTGACATGTACACTTTCCACATCTTCTCTTTCCCTTCCTGCTGAGGATGTTCTAAATTCCAATGTTAGGAAGAGGTGGGTGATGTCCTGGCTTCTAGGAGAGACGTCTGACTGTTGAGCTGTCCTCTGTCCTGGCTAACTCCAGAGGGACATCTCATCTTTTCTCGTCCTCGCCATTCGTCATCCTGCCATAGCTTCTCACCAGGAGACATGCACATTCTGCAGCCTCCTTGCAGAATCCAGCTCGAGGCTCTTAGGGCCTCCCAGCTTGTTCCCAGCCCTTTCTGCAGCCATTGCAGGTGCCATGGGAAGTCTTTGGATGCTCTCTGCCTCCACCCTAGAGAATACAGAACACTCTGTGGGACTCCACAAGGCTGTCCTCAGACCTGCCAACCTAGGCTTCCCATGGTCATTGCTACTCTGCAGCCCAAGTGCCATGTTGGGGAAAGACTATTTGGTCTTTGACCACAGACCAGAAAAAGAGGTACAAGTGTCTGCTGTCCTTGGAACTCTTTTCAATCCATTTAGAGTTTCAACAACCTAGCCCCACTCCATCGCCCCTAATTCATCCCAGGGGAACGGGGATTCCGAGCCCCTTCAATGGAAACTCAGACAACACCCAAGTTCTAGCAACACCCACTTTTTGTTCTCCTCTTTTCCCAAGTTGGTCCCATCTTTCTCTCCTTTCAGTGAGAAATAAATTATATCATTCTGCTGTCTAAAATCTCAGCTCTCTAGACTTTGGCTCTTGATATTTAAAGCCAAGATTTTTAGAATTAAAAAAAAAAGACATTTAAAATTCTCAGCCTATTGTTTATGCTAGGCAAGAAAGAATATTCCATCAAAATGCCAATGGGCTTGTTCGTTCCAACTCCATCCACCTGCCCCCTGAGTGCTGTGTAATAAAAAGCTACCGTGTACTTGGCATGTGAAGGAGAAGCAAAGAGGAAAGGAAGTATGGTGTTAGGAGCAGGGGCTCAAGTTGTAAATATCCATCACCATCCCCAGAACACCCGTTCGCCCCCTCCCTTCTCATGCTTCAGCCTTGCTCAACCCTGCTTCCTCCCAGGTCTGTCTCTACCAGCTGCCCTCGAAGCAAAGACGCTCACCACTGGCAGAACATTGCTGACAGCCCATCACCTCCCATGTCTTCCCTGACAACACTGTGATCCTGGGTGATGGGTCCCTCTTTGCGTTAGTGGCAATCCCCACAGGCGACTTGCCCTCAGCCGTTGACATCCGCACTGGGTGTCTAGACAGGGCTTCTCTGCAAAACCCTCTCGGGCCTCTGGACTGTGTAGGCAGGCTGCAGGGTGACCTGTTTGCATGAGGGCCCCAGGCCAGCTGAGAAAAACAGAAAAGAAAGCTTTGGGATTGACAGGCTCTAGGGACTGAACAGTTTTAAGAAGACTTAAGAAACAAGCAAGAGAGAGCTAGGCTACCCCAATCTGTGGTGAAGTTGGAAAGGTAGAAAAGACCCGAGACATGGAAGGCCATCCCTGGCCTGCTGTTCAAACCCTGCTACTCCTGTCTAGCCTCTCACATGCTCATAATTTTTCTCTTTTTATTTTCTATCTTGACACAAAAATACAGTGTTTAACAAACACTGTTGTATAGCAAATAGAACGATGTTGATGCGCCCCAGTTTTTACAGCTCCTTCCATGTACTTTTGATACTTCCATCATTAACTCCAACAATTCTAATTCTTTGTTCTCTGGGGAAATTGAAATAAAGTACATTTTAAAGTTAGGGAGCACGTGCCTGTGTTTCTTTGTGTCTCCTTACACAATCTTCATAGAGGCAGTGCTCAGTAAGTATTACCAACTTGCTAAACGTTAGAAGAGATATTTGAGTCTTACAAAATAACTTTAGAAGCTTGCTAGGAACTGCCATAAAATATAGACTTATCCCTTAGAGAGCTTTCAAATGAAGGGTGTATTCTCACAAGAGGAGCATCCTCCCCTCCACTATCCACTCTCTTCCTCCAGCCTAAGATTGTCATGAGCATGAGCTATTGCTGCAAACTTTCCCTCAGAGCCCAAGGAAAGAGGTCCTACTGCTTGATCCTCAGTTTGCCATTTCCAGTAATCCCATAATGGCAACACTACAAGAAGCCAGCTGTGCACCTGGGGAAGCATTCAGCAGCCCCACAGGGCCCCACAAATTAGACCCTGAATTATCCACGTAGAGCCCAGATTCCCTGTCCCACCCACTGATGCATCCCAGATCATCCCCACCACAGCTAGAAAAAGACCACTCTCAGCCCATGCAGAATGAGGAGAGGGGCCCTGGAGTTCACTGCCAGAAGTTAATATTCTGGGCAAGGAGTACCAGGAAGGGCTTAAAGAGAATGGTGTGGTCAGACCAATCGCTTAAAAAGATTTGGGAGCAGATTTGGTTTGTTGTAGTTTGGAAACTCTGTGTGTGTGTGTGTGTGTGTGTGTGTGTGTGTGTGTGTGTGTGTAATGAAAGGTGTAGAATATGGAGTTAGACTTACTCACTTAACAGCTTCATGATTCTGAATAAATCATTTAATATACCTCTGTGCTCACACCTGATTGACAATGATGGTGCTGGTGGTTATAATGACGATAATATTAACAATAACACCAGCTCTACCTACCTCATAGTGCCATTAAATTAGCCATGGAAATCAGTTTTGTAACTATAAAACACTATAACGATATAAAATATTATTATTACTCCAATTTCTGACACAATCCTGGAATATTTTATTGAAACTGAACCAAAATCTAAATGTCTGTAACATTCACCAATAACATTATCTGAAAGCATAGACACAAGCCTCTTTCTTCTTTCACATGACATTCCTTTAAGTATTGGGAAATAGTCCCAATGACATTTTCAAGGCTTCTTTCCAGGTTAATGGTGGTTAGTATTCTCTGTCCTCCCAACCTCACACCATGTGTCATAGCCTGCCATGTCCTGTGGCCTTACTAAGCTTCTGTGAAGGCTCCTTTGGCTTCCCCAGGTTTCTGAGTTGCTGAGATTAAGGCTGAAGAGTGCTGCCCATCTCAGACAACTCTGTACCAGCTGCAACCTGTGCCCAATGCCAGGTCACAGTTGTACCCTTGACTCCACACCTCCCACCCCTAAACCAGCTGGCTCTCCTGCTCTTTCTTATTACAGACCAATTAAAACGGGCCTACAATAGCACACACACACACACACACACACACACACACACACAAGAAATTTATACCCTCAAACGTGAACACCATCAAGATCTCATTTTAGCCAATGGAAAGCATATGAATTAGAATGAAAGAGGAATCATTTATGCATTCAATTTATGTAGCTTGTTTCCTCTAAAATGCTCAGGGCACTGTACTAGGAAATGTTAATCAATTAACATATTACAGGGCTCAGCTTCTCAGGGATTTGCAAATGTCATTCCACTCTCTTGACTCAGCTCTCCCTCTGTTTCAATGCAATTCTTTTCCTGTCTGCTGTGTACCCATGGTGCCCTCTGATATGGAGGATGAGTGGAGAATGCTAAGCTGGAGCAGAATCACAGATGGTAGAGCCAAAGGAAAATTTAGAGACAATCCAACTCATGCCTTCATTTTAAAGACAAGATATCTTTGGCCCTAAGAAACAACTTTCTCAAGGTCACAGCTAGTGAGGAACAGCACTAGGCACTTTTTTTTACTCTCTCTCATCTGGAAAGCAGAAGAAAAATTATGCAAGTCTGGACAGCATTCCTGAGAGAGCTAGAACTTGAGGCAACAGGACGTTTCTGCACAGTTATCTTGGCCTTGGCCATAACAAATCTCCAAGTTTCCCAGAGAAGAGCAACTATAATGGTTAGGTAATACAAGGACCAACTGAAGTTGATCAGATAACTCAGCCAGCTAGGTTAGTTCTATCAGTAATTATTTAAAAGGCTGGGACAAAAGAATGATTTTCATGTTTTACAATTAAGTGTTGAGGAGGAAATATAACTGGAGTGGCATAAGGGAAGATAATGGGCAGCAGGGATGAACAAAATGAAATCAAGAAAGAAAAAATTAAGGTTGCGTATCATGAGATACTCAAGACTCCCATAATGAGCCAGTTACTCTTATATATGCATAATAATCTTTGCTTTGTTTTGGCCATAAAATGAGCCTTTAATGGTTTTTTTTTCTTCTTCAGCTTTTGTGATTATTTATAATCTTATATACATGCATACAGAGAGAGAGAGAGAGAGAGAAATGATGTTCAAACACTCCTACAGTCATAAAAATCCCTCCCTGAAAACCTGTTCCTTTTTAATTAATACCAAAAGCAATTAAATCATGGTATGCTTCCATTACCTGCCAAGTTTTGTTATTTTTAAAATACAGGAACACAGTTTCAGGTTCTATTATTTTGTCCACACACAGCCTTTCAAAGGTGTTTCCTTGATTTCCCCACATATGAACTTTCAGCCAGGCAGTTAGAAAAAAAAAACAAAAAACTCTGCTTTGAGATGACTTGCTTTTGTTTGATAAGACTCTCCTTTAAGGGGTACCAATCTGTTTGCCCTTTTCCCCAGGCCCTCTCCAGAGGAAGTGAGAAAAACACCAAAGAGGTGTGCAAGGCCACCGTCCCATGGCCATGCGCACATAAGCCAGCCTTGATCATGGCTCCGGCTGCCCTCCAATAGGCCTTTCTTCCTTTTAGACATTTAGGAATTAAATAGGCATGTGTGACTTCCTGGAAAATACTCTCTTTGTTCTGCTAGGAGAAGTAGCTCCCCAAATCATGGTGCGAGGGGAGTGTATTCTTGACTTTGGGTAGACTCACGCCATCATTAGCAGATTCCCAAAACCTTGCTCTAACAAATGGAGCTAAACAGACCTTGAGGGTGATCCTCAAATACTGGGCCAGGAGAGGCCTCAAGGTATTCAACACCTTCCCCACCTGCAAGAATTTTCAAATGACATAAGCCAGTATGCCTAAAGGGTTTTTTAAAAAGGGAAATATCTGGTGTTCAGTGATTAATATTTATAACAAAAGGTATATAACTTTTCTAGATTAGAACTAGCTAACATCATCTCCCTCAAGCAAAGAGATCTATTTTGACAAGCTGACATTTATTATTAGTACTTGAATAAGCACCTTCGTTATACAAGAGCACTGAGAGAGGTGCTATGGGGGACACAAAAAAGTATGAGCGAGCCAATCCTCGCCTTGAGAATTTTATAATTTATTGGAGATACAAGACAAATACATGTGAAAAGAAAAACACCAAAGGCAGTGAATGAAGAATGTGTTAATATCAACGAGGGGATCAGCAGCAAAGTCTGGAATACTCACCTGTGCTAGTGAGGAGGCCCATCTGTCCTAGAGACCAAGAAAACGCCCAAAGCCCAAGGGAGAAAAAGCAACTGAAACTTTATCTTAGTGTCAGGAAAGATCACATACAGCTGTGGGGTTGATATACACTGTGTCTCCTGTTACTGACGACAAACCTATACTCACTTCACCCACACCTCAGAACCAAATTACCTCCCAGAGGTTGCTCAGAGGTTGCCCATGATCAGCCACTTGCCTTGGGAAGTACAGACAGATAGAGAAACCAGTGCAGCAGGGACCATCCTTCACTCATAGGGCTGCATTAAGTGCTGTGTTTCAATGTTTGCCAAGGGCAACTGAAGATGTTTTCCCTCTTGGAATTTATTTTTCTTCCTCCCTCTGCTCTACGAGTGGCTCAAATATGAATCAGAAGTGGGGCCTCTGGAAGTCACTCTCTTTACCCCCCCAGCCAAGGTTTCTGGTTCCTATTAGCTCTGCCTCTTTCCACTTAGAGGGCACTGGGTGTAACAGGATTTGTTATAGAGTACAGAATTGTTGAATCAAGCACCCCAAGTGTCTTTCAGATACTGAAATCCTTCCACAACATCTTCCCCAAATGTTCATCAAATTTGTCTGGTGATAGAGAATTCACTGCCTCAACAGACAAGCTATTCCATCTTGGAACTGTTCTGATTGTTGAAAAGTGCCCCTTCACTTGGATTTCCCTGATACTTCCTTGAGTTGCTCTTAATTATAACTCTTGGGTCCACCCAGATTCAATCTAATATTTAAAGACAGTCCTCAAGTCCTTTTGAGTCCTCACTTCTGTGAAAGCAACATACAGACTTGCTTCAGCCATTCCAGATATCGCTTGGTTTCAAATCTTTCATTCTCTTAGTGGTTTAAAATATCAATTTGTGGCCAGGTGTGCAGCTCGCACCTGTAATTCTAGTACTGTGGGAGGCCAAGCCGGGTGGATTACCTGAGGTCAAGAGTTTGAGACCAGCCTAGCCAACATGGTGAAACCCCATCTCTATTAAAAATAGAAAAATTAGCTGGGAGCAGTGGCGGGTGCCTGTAATCCCAGCTACTTGGGAGGCTGAGGCAGGAGAATCACTTGAACCGAGAGGCAGAGGTTGCAGCAAGCCAATATCACACCAGTGCACTCCCACCTGGGCGACAGAGCCAGATTCCATTGCAAAAAAAAAAAAAAAATCAATTTGTCTACATCTCTCTTAAAACCTGATCTCTACAGATGAACAAAAGACTGTAGACTTAAACTGGCCAATGTAAAGTAAAACATAAACTCATTTCCAATACTTAGATACTATACTTTTATTAACACAGTCTAAGGCTGCATTCAACTCGATGTGCGGCCACATGGCATGGTATGTGCTTACTGCAGGCTAAAAACCTTTTGCTGAAAGGGCTTCCCACTTACTGATGAAATAATTGATTTTCATTTATTATACTTGCCCCACACCACCAGGCATTATCCCAGAAACTATGTAAGAAACTGATATCTTTCATGCTCTTTTCATCCTTTCTGCTTGAGCCCCAAATATAGATTCAAACGACTGTCTCAAAACTCTAAGAAAAGAAACACTGTTTCTGACCAAGAAATCTCCATGGAAAGACGTTGAGAATGTCAACATGGAATTCTGTAATATGAGAATAAAGGCTGCAGCAGCCCCAGAGGACCCCAACACTGTTCCTGATGTCCATCCTGCATCCTCCCTTCTTGTAACCCTAAGCCAATCAGAAAGCCCAGGGGAGAGGCCCTGCAGGACGAGTGAACTTCCCTGGTAACCAAAGGAGAAGAGAGGAAACCTTCATTCAACCAGTCATTTATTTTAGTCCTGTGTGATCATTAGACTGTAAGACACTGAATGCATGGACCATGTTCTATTAAGCATCATAAGATATTGACTGAATAAGTGAATGAACAGATGCTACAACTTTGTATTTCTCTCGGTGTCTTAAATTATGTCTGGGAGAGAAAAGATGTTGTTACTAGTTTAACAGATTAACTCAGTGGCTATAGTCCCAAAATGTTATTACAGGTTTTTGTGGAGAGGATCAACTGTATAGTTTGTTAGAAAAATAAAATGTAAGCATAAAACTGATTTAAAAATTGTATCACTATCAAAAGCAAATTTTAAAATAAGCTCACATGAAAGTGGAAAAAAGGAATAAAAAACAGGGCAAAAATTTCCATCACTTTGCTGCAGAAGAGCCTCCTACAGCTCCCTCTGCAATTGCTGCACCAAATCCACATGCCTCCTCCCAGGCTTAAAGACATTTATTATTGGGGGTCCTCCCTTTATCCCATAATATCTCCCAAAGTCCAACTTCCACCTTGTTTGGGTTAGCCTGAACACCAATGATATTGCCCAAGAGATTTCTGTGGTCCAAAAGATCTTGCTCCTCTTCTTTAGCAAGACAACACTCAAAAAACCTGTTCTGTAAAGCCTTCTCTACCTAATACCATCCCACATTAACTATCCTTTTTTTTTTTTTCAGGTAACATATAAACAATCTTCAAGAGAGTAGGTTGCTTATCGTTTTTACTAAAGAAGGTCACTTTGCAGCAGTGAAAAATTAGCAAAATAGTGAATTATTATGATCATTTTTCAATGTATATCTGTCTTGCCTTCCCAAGGGCTGGAGCAGTAGTCTAACCTTACTTTGTATTTCTTTAAAATGCAAAATAAAACAGTTAAATACGTGCTGATAAATGAATGAATAATACATTTCGGCATGTGAGTCTTCCTCCTGTTGGAGTTGTCCAAGGTTCCGGTGAAGAGGCTAAGGGTAAGTTTAGGAACAACCAGCGAAGCAAGTGACTTAAGACAAATTTTGCTGACCCTCAACCCTGAAAGAGTTCATCAACTGGTTATCATAATGACCATGAAATACTTTGCTGTCCCTGTCACCCTCTCATACATAGTCCTCTCTACCTCAAACACCTAAATCATCATTTCATCATGTCAACCTCCTGCTCAAAAACCTGTATGTCAGGGCTCCCTATTGCCTGCAGTAACAATTAAACTGAGCAGCCCTAACAGAATAGAAAGTAAGAGTTTCGTCATTTAGATACTAAGGCACATCCTAGAAGAGTGGCTAACACCATTGAAAAAAATCTCTGTGAGTGATGAGATATTTCTGATGAATGTGTGCTACGGCCTGAATTGTGTCCCCTAAAAATTCATGTGTTGAAGTCCTAATGTCCAATGTGATAATTTTTAAAGAGGTGATCTTTGGGAGATAATCAGATTCAGATAATGTCATGAGGGTGGAGTCCTCATGACAGGATTAGTGCCCTCTTAAGAAAAGATACCAGAGAGCGCCTCTCTCCCTCGCTCTCTCTCGCTCACTCTCTCTTTTCTCTCCTTCTCTCCCTCTCTTCCTCTCTTTTGCAGACATGTGATGGCATAGTGAGAAGGCGGCCATCTGCAAGCCAAAAAAGAAGCCGTCACTAGAACCTAACCATCCTGGTAGCCTGATCTTGGACTTTTAGTCTCCAGAACCATTCGAAAATAAATTTCTGTTGCTTAAGCATTCAGTCTATGGTATTTGTTACGGCAGCTCAAGCAGACTAAGATAAAAAATGACTCTCATTAACTATATGAAGGCACAAACATGCATATACCTGATCACATAACTCAAGCACACATATTGATAAATATTGATCTATAGTGTTGCTTCTACCTATGAACAAATAACTTTGTTTGTTTAAGTTAGCTCTGCTAACTTAAACAAATAAAAATCTAGACAAAACAACTATCTTAAGAGATTGAACTACAAGCAATGCAGGAGTATGAACCCTGAGAAAAATGAAATAAATAGGGTAAGTTCTTGACTGTCTGCCTAGATGCAATTTCCAGATTTCATCACAGGAAGGAGGAATCCAAACAAATCCTGGTAGTCTTGTCAAGTTGAGGAGACAGAGAATGAGGTTTGAGAAGATCAAAGCAGTCAAAAACTTTCAGGGTAGAATACTGAAAATGAATGAGCTATATGAAAAAAGGGCTCCAGATATCTGCATAAGGATCCCCTCAAGTCTTTGCCTGAAAACTAATTTGTACATGCATGTGGTGAAGCCTCAGAATGCTGAGAAAGAAAAATTAGCAAAGAGCTGTAAGCCAAGAAATTTCAGAACTCCAACAGCTGTGAAAATCATTTGAGCTTCCATCAGCCAAAGTGGATAGATCCCAAAGCATTCATGAAGCATTCTTTAGAGACACCAGAAGTATCATAGCTTGGTAATGTTGCAAACAGGCCCTAGAATAAGATATACTCCACATCTACCCTAAAAAAAAACTTTAAAACAAGCCTCAAAATTAATCTTCAAGTAATTTAACTGCCTGCCAAAACAAAGCCAATCACTCTTTAAAGGAATACAACAAAACCAAGCAGTCAACAAACTAAATTCATAACATTTACCTTCTAATACCAATAGTTATTAGATATGCAAAAGCACAGAAAATGGTGATTCAAAACCTCAAGGAAAATTAGACAATGGACACACACTAAAAATGACGGATGAAATGAGGAATTTGCAGTGCAGACAAGATGTAAAACAACAAATCATAAATGTTGCAAATATGTCTAAGTATTTAAAAGAAAACAAGAACGTTTGAGGAGAGATATAAGTAAAACAACATGAATTACCCAGAGATTTCAAATACATTATTTGAAATGAACAGTTCATTGGATAAGATTAAGAAAAGATTGAACATTGCAGAAGAAAAGATCAATTAACTTGAAGATGCAAGAGTAAAAATGATCCTAATTAAGTACAAAAAGAGAAATTTTTTAAAAGACAAAAACAAAATGCCAGCACCTTATTAACCATTAGGGCAATCAATATCAAGTTGTCTAACATAACAAGAAGTTTTAGGGGGAGGGCAAAAACAAATTTGAAGATATAATAGACGAAAATTTTCCAGATTTTATAAAAATTGTAAATCCACAGATCAGACACTAAACAGTCTAAGCACATAGTTTAAGAAATCTAAACACACATAAACTCACCAGGATACCTCATAATCAAATTTTTGAAAATCAGTGACAAGCAGAACCAGACAGAAAAAAGATAAACAATACAGACAAACAAAGGTAAAATTTTTTTTCATTTTTGTGGGAACATCGTAGGTGTCTATGTTTACAGAGTACATGACATGTCTTAATACAAGCATGCAATGTGAAATATGCACATCATGGAGAATGGGATACCCATCTGCTAAGTATTTATCCTTTGAGTTACAAACAATCCAATTACACTCTAAGTTATTTTAAAATGTGCAATTCAGTTATTACTGACTATAGTCTCCCTGTTGTACTATCAGATACTAGCTCTTATTCATTTTTCTATTTTTTGCACCCACTAACCATTCTCACTTACCCTCTACAGCCCACCATTACCCTCCCCAGCCTCTAGTTAACGATCCTTCTACTCTCTGTGACCATGAGTTCAATTGTTTTGATTTTTAGATCCCACAAGTAAGTGAGAACATGTGAAGTTTGTCTTTCTGTGCTTGCCTTATTTCACTTAACATAGTGATCTCCAGTTCCATCAATGTAGCTGCAAATTACAGGATCTCATTCTTTTTATGGCTGAATAGTACTCCATTTTGTATAGGTACCACATTTTCTTCAACCATTCATCTGTCAATGGACACTTAGGTTGCTTCCAAATCTTAGCTATTGTAAACAGTGCTGCATCAAACATAGGAGGGCAGGTACCTCTTCAATATACAAATTTCCTTTCTTCGGGGTGTATACCCAGCCATGGGATTGCCAGATCATATGGTAGCTCCATCTTTAGTTTTTGAGGAGCCTCCAAACTGTTCTCCATAATGGTTGTACTAATTTTCACTTCCACTAATAGTGTGCAAGGGTTTCCTTTTCTCCACATCCTCGTCAGCATTTGCTGTTGCCTGTTTTGAATAAAAGCCATTTAACTGGGGTGCAATGATATCTCGTTGTAGTTTTGGTTTGCATTTCTCTGACAATCAGTGATGCTGAACACATTTTTATATGCCTGTTTGCCATTTGTATGTCTTCTTTTGAGAAATGGCTAAATTTTTTGCTCAACATTTTGCTCAACATTTTGATCAAAAAAACATTTGATTTTTCCCTATGGAGTTGTTTGAGCTCCTTTTATAAATTCTTGTTACTAATCCCTTGTCAGATGGATAGTTTGCAAATATTGTCTCCCATTCTGTGGGTTGTGTCTCCACTTTGTTAACTGTATCCTTTGCTGTGCTGAAGCTTTTTAACCTAATGTGATCCCATTTTTCCATTTTTCCACTGGTTTCCTGTGCTTGTGAGATATTACCCAAGAAATGTTTGCCCAGACCAGTGTCCAATGTCCTGGAGATTTTCCCCAATGTTACATTACAGTAGTTTCATAGTTTAAGGTCTTAGATTTAAGTCTTTAATCCATTTTGATTTAACTTTTATATATGGGTAAGAGACAGGAGTCTAGTTTCATTCTTCTGCATATGAATATCCAGGTTTCCAAGAGCCATTTATTGAACAGACTGTCTTTTCTCCAATGTATATTCTTGGCAAGAAAGGTAAGATTTATACAGACTTCTTATCAGAAACAATGCAAGCCAGATGACAATAGAATGCCATCTTTTGGGAGCTCAACACTTTTTTATGTTTTTTTTTAATTGACAAATTAAAAATTATATACATTTATGGTGTACAGCATATCTTAATGTATAGCTTGTGGAAGAACTGAGTCAAGCTAGTTAACATATCCATTATCTCACATATTTATCATTTTTTGTGGTGAGAACATTTAAAATCTACTCTCTTAGCAACTTTCAAATATACAATAGATTGTTATTAACCATAATCACCACGTTACACAATAGTTCTCATAAACTTGTTCTTCCTAACTGAAATTTTATATGCTTTGATTCATACAGACTTATCAGAAACAATGCAAGTCAGAGAACAATTAAATGACATTTTAAGGTGATAAAAAGGGAATAAATTTTTCAACCTAGAATTTAAAATCCAGTGTAAATATCAAAGTGAAATTTAAAAAATGAAGTCTGGATAAACATTTTTCAAAGATTGAGAAAACGTGTGGCTAGAAGACCTTCCGTACGAGAAATGTAAACTTATTCAGGAAGAAGGAAAATAATACCATATGGAAGCTCGAAACTACCCCAAGGATGAAGAAAGTTGGAAAAGGTAAATATGAAGATATATGTAAAAATCACTTTTTCTCATATTTTACCTTTTTTAAAGCTATTTTTTTAAAAACGAACAACAATGTATTGTGGGGTTAATAACATACGTAGAAATACATTTTATGACAACAATAACACAGTGAGATGCCATCTCTACAAAAAAAAAAAAAACCACTAAAAATTAGCCAGGCATGATGGTGTACATCTATAGTCCTAATTACTTAAGAGGCGAAGGTGGGAGGACTGCTCAAGCCCAGGAGCCAAGATTACAGTGAGCTATGATTGTGTCACTGCATTCCAGCCTAGGAAACAGGGTATTTTTAGAGACTCTGTCTCTAAAAATAAATAAATAAAAATAGAAACAAAGCAAAAGACAGGAGAAACACAGAAATTATATTAAAGTTTTGATATTACATATGAAGCAGAATAAAAGTATTCAAAGGTAGACTGTCTTAACTTAAACATGCATATTGTAAACCCTAGAACAAATACACACACACACACACACACACACACACACACACACACACACAAGTAAGCTAGTAGGGGGAGAAAATAGAATACCACAAAATAACCCAGAAAAGGTAGGAAAAAGAGGAAAATAATGAAGAAAGAACAGATGAAAACAAATTTGAAGATTTAGACCCAACTATATCAATTAGTATATTAAATGCAAGTGGTCTAAACAGTCTCATTAAAAGGCAGAAATTGTCAGTCAAATAAAAAATTGGAACCCAAAAGCATGTGCTGTCTACAAGAAATCAACACTAAATATAAAGTCAAAGTTAAGGTAAAACTAAAAAGATTAAAAGATATATATGATACAAACACTAATCAAAAGAAACCTGGAGTATCTATGTTAATATCAGAACAAGGAATAAAACCCAGGATAAAGAGGCACATTTCATAATAAGAAAAGGGTCACTTCCTCAGAAAGATATAATAGCTTTCAGTGTGTGTGTACATAACAGTTTTAAAATACAGGAAGCAAAAACATACAGAAATAAAAGGGGAAATAGATAAATCCATATTTGCATTAAAGTTTTCAATACTCCTCTCTTAGTAATTGATTGAAGTAAACTAAAAATTCAACAAAAATACAGAATACTATCAATCATCTTGAGCTAATTGACATTTATAGAACATATCACCCCACTCAGTATCTTGTACTCAGAGAACTTACAGTGTACCCCGACCATAAGAGAAGGAAATCAGAAGTCAACAACATAAAGTTATCTGAATCTCAAAATATATTGTAATTAAATAAAATTCTTCTAAATCATTAAGGGGTTAAATAAAAATCATAAACTTTGAAATTTATTGAACTGAATTACAAAGAAAGCACATATATCAGAATACATAGCAAGCAACTAAAGCAGTTCTTATTGGAAATTTAACAGCTTTAAACACTGATATTAGAGAAGAATAAAAGTTCACAGTAAATTATCTAGATTTTCACCTTACAAAAACTAGAAAAAATAGGAAATTAAAACCAAACAAAGCAGAAAAATAAAATCGTAAAAAAGCAGAAAACAATGACATATAAAAGTAGAAAAAGGCAATGAAAAAAGATGCAATAGCATTTTTAAAAATGAACTATTTAAGGAAAATTTAAATAAAATATGTGGAAAACCTCTACACTGAAAAATACAAAACATTATTATGTAAATTAAAGTAGACCTAAATAATTAGACAGATATATCATGTTTATGGATTAGAAAATTTAATGTTGTTAAAATGTTATTTCTCCCCTAAATTGATCTGTGGATTCAATGGGACACTTATGGAAATATCAACAGACTTTTTCATAGTTGATTTAAAATGTTTCAAGTTGATTTAAAAATGTATATGGAATTTCAAAGAACTTAGAAAACACAATTTTGCAGAAGAAGAGTAATGATGGAAAACTTACACTACTTGATTTTGAGACTTACTATAAAGCTACAGTAATCAAGAGAGTACGGTATCAAAAGAGGATACACATGTAGACCAATGAAATTGAAGTGAGGGTCCAGGAATGGATTAACATATATATGTTCAATTGTCACTTTTGACAAAAGTGCCAAGGGAATCTAATGGGGAAAAGATTGCTCTTTCAATAAATGCTGCTGAAACAGCTGGCTATTCATGTAGAAAAGAATGAACTTCAACCCTTTTTTCACATCATAAAAAGAACTAATTTGAAACAGGCTATAGACTTAAATGTAAAAGCTAAAACTATAAAAATTTCTAGTAGAAAACATAGGAGAAAGTCTTTGTGACCTTGGGGTAAGTAAATATTTCTTGAGATGAATACAAAAATCATGAACTATAAAAGGAAAATTTGGTAAACTGACCTTCATAAAAAAATTAAAACTTCTGCTCTTCAAAAGACAACTGTGTCTCTCTGAAGAAAATTATAAGACTATACTGAAAAGAGTAAAAGAAAACTTAAAAGTATGAAGGTATCAATTAATAAATTTAGGGTATATCTGATCAATATCTTAATGAAGCATTTATTAACATATTTATTAAAATTTATATAGAAATAAAAATACAAGAGAATAGCTTTAAAACTGTTCAAAAGGGAAATATTACGAGGAAGACATATTTTAGAAGATATCAAAAACACCTAACAATAAATATAGTAAGAAATGTCAGCACAGATCACTCAACAGCATGAGAGAGTCTACAATCAAGCCAGTGAATCTCTGTCTAGACCTCTTAGGTTTGGAAGTGATCCTATCCCTAATCCACCTTTACATGCCTAAGGATTATATGCAGCATTGTTTTTAATAACAAGAATCAAAACAATCTTGGTGCCCATCAAATGAAATTGAACATATGGATCTATTAAAAAGAATGAAGTAGATTGCACATATTCTGCCCTGGAAAAACGTTCACAGTACATTGTTAGATTTTTTAAAAAACCAAGCTGCAGAACAATATGTATATTATGTTGCCATTTTAAAAATAAGCAATAAAGGAAAAATTCAAAAAAGACATCATTATGAAAATGAAAAGGCAATATGTACCAGGAAATATTAATAGTACGTATGTGTGACAAAAGACTGATATGCAGAATATTTAAAGCATGTCTCCAGCCCAATATGAGACAGACAGCCAACCCTAAAAATGGCAACATACTTGAATAGAGACTTCGCAAAATAAGATATACAAATCTCAAGTACAGGAAAAGTTGTTTATCATTAGTCATAAAGAATACATAAATTAAAACCACAATGAGATACAACCTGTACTTTAGCATAACCACTAGAACGCCAAAAACTTTAAAAACTGACCATATTGGCTGTAAGAATGTATAGCAACTGGAATTTTTATATCTCACTGAGGTTATATAAAATGTTGGAACCTCTTTGGAAATAGGTTAGCAGCTTCTTAAAAAGTTAAACATGCTCTTATCATGTGACCCACAATTCTACTGTTAGGTATTTATCCAAGAAAAAGGAAAACGTATTGCCACAGAAAGAGTTATATACAAATGACTATAGAAGTTCTATTTATAGTAGTTCAAAACTGGAAACAACCTAAATGTTCAATAGCAAATGAATGAATAGCAAATTCTGGTATATCCATGCAATGGGATATTATTCGGTAATTCATTAAAGCCATATTCTACATATAAAAATAAATAAATCTTAAAAATACATCATCCTCATACCAAAACAGGGCAGAGACGCAACTAAAAAAGAAAACTTCAGGCCAACATCCATGATGAACATTGACGTAAAAATCTTCAATAAAATGCTGGCAAACAGAATGCAACAGCAAATCAAAAAGCTTATTCATCATCATCAAGTAGGCTTTATCCCAGGGATGCAAGGCTGGTTCAAAATACACAAGTCTATAAATGTAATCCACCACATAAACAGAACCAAAGACAAAAACCACATGATTATCTTAATAGGTGTAGAAAAGGCCTTTGACAAAATTCAACAGTGCTTTATGTTAAAAACCCTCAATAAACCAGGTATCAATGGTACGTATCACAAAATAATAAAAGCTATTTACCACAAACCCACAGCCAATATCATACTGAATGGGCAAAAACTGGAAGCATTCCCTTTGAAATCTGGCACTAGACAAGGATGCCCCCTCTCACCACTCCTATTCAATATAGTATTGGAAGTTCTAGCTAGAGTAATCAGGCAAGAAAAAGAAATAAAGGGTACTCAATTAGGAAAAGAAGAAGCCAAATTGTCTCTATAGCAGATGACATGATTGTATATTTAGAAGACCCCATTGTCTCAGCACAAAATCTCCTGAAACTGATAAGCAACTTCAGCAAAGTCTCAGAATACAAAATGTGCAGAAATCACAAGCATTTCTATACACCAATAACAGACAAACAGGGAGCCAAATCAAAAGTGAATTCCAATTCACAATTGCTACAAAGAGAATAAAATACCTAGGAATACAACTAACAAAGGGTATAAAGGACCTCTTCAAGGAGAACTACAAATCACTGCTCAATGAAATAAGAGAGGACACATTCCCAACCAGGCTCATGGTTGGGAAGAATCAACATCATGAAAATGGCCATACTGCCCAAAGTAATTTATAGATTTAACGCTATCCCCATCAAGCTACCAATGACCTTCTTCACAGAACAGGGAAAAAAAAAAAACAAAAAACTTCAAACTTCATACAGAATTAAGAGAGAGCCCACACAGCCAAAGCAATCCTAAGCAAAAAGAACAAAGCTGGAGGCATCATGCTAACTGACTTCAAACTATACTACAAGGTTACAGTAATAAAAACAGCACGGTACTGGTACCAAAACAGAGATATAGACCAATGGAACAGAACAGGAGCCTTGGAGGCAATGCCACACATTTACAACCATCTGATCTTTGACAAACCTGACAAAAACAAGCAATGGGGAAAGGATTCCCTGTTTAATAAATGGTGTTGGGAAAACTGGCTAGCCATGTGCAGAAAGCAGAAACTGGACCACCCCTTCCTGACACCTTACACTAAAATTAACTCCAGATGGATTAAAGATCTAAACATAAGACCTGACACCATAGAAACCCTAGAAGAAAACATATGCAAAACCATTCAGGACATAGGCATATGCAAGGACTTCATGGCTAAAACACCAAAAGCAATGGCAGCAAAAGCCAAAATAGACAAATGGGATCTAATTAAACTCCAGAGCTTCTGTACAGCAAAGGAAACAATCATTAGAGCAAACCGGCAACCAACAGAATGGGAAAAAAACTTTTGCAATCTACCCATCTGACAAAGGGCTAATATCCAGAATCTACAAAGAACTAGAACAGATTTACAAGAAAAAAACAAACCCATTCAAAAGTGGGTGAAGGATATGAACAGACATTTTACAAAAGAAGACACTGATGAGGCCAACAAACATATGAAAAAATGCTGGTCATTAGAGAAATGCAAATCAAAACCACATTGAGAAACCATCTCACACCAGTTAGAATGGAGATCATTTAAAAATCTGGAGACAACAGATGCTAGAGAAGATGTGGAGAAATAGGAACATTTTTACACTGCTGGTGGGAGTGTAAATTAGTTCAACCATTGTGGAAGACAGTGTGGTACTTCCTCAAGGACCTAGAAATAAAAATACCATTTGACCCAGCAATCCCATTACTGGGTATATATCCAAAGAATTATAAATTGTTCTATAATAAAGACACATGCACATATATGTTCATTGCAGCACTGTTTACAATAGCAAAGACCTGGAGCCAATCCAAATGTCCATCATTGATAGACTGGATAAAGAAAATGTGGCAAGGGGGATGCAAGATGGCCGTTTAGGAACAGCTCAGGATTGCAGCTCCCAGTGAAAGTGCAGAGGGTGAGTGGACACTGCATTTTTATTGCCCACAGACGAGGAAATTCCCAGGTGGAGGAGCTCCAAGGGTTGCCAGCGCGGCTGTTTCGGCCAGCGCGGCTGTGTCGGCTGGCACTGCTGCTTTGCCCCGTGTGGCTGCTTTGTCAGGGCCCCAGCGCAGCGGTTCTCCTTACAAAATACACTGGTCGGGTGCCCTTTTGGCTGGCGATTGGAGCCACGGGAAGTCGCCCATTCATCTGTTTAAAAAGGGGAACTGAACAGGGAACCAGGACAGTAGATTCCAGGGCAAAAAAAGCGCCCCAAATCTCAGTGCTGCTGTTTAAGCCAGCACAGTGAGTCACCGAACAGGAAAACACACAGATCCCAGTACCTCTTCAACAGGTGACTGGAACACCAACTTAAAAAAAAAAAAAAAAAGGCTCTGAGATAGGGAGCCAGGCGATCAGGCTCGGCTGGTCCAACCCCCACAAAAGAACAGCAATCTGAAACTCTCTGGATTGAGAGTTTCACAGCAAGCGCAGCTGAACCCAGGACGGTCCAGCTCTGTGGGGGGGGTGTCCACCATTACCGAGGCAGCCCACCACTATGGAGGTAGTCAGCCAATGCTGAGGCAGCCCGCCATTGCCAAGGCAACCCGCCATTGCTGAGGCAGCCAGCCTTTGCCAAGGCAACCCACCACTACAGAAAGACTCCGCCTTAACAGAGGTGGGTCACCATTGTCGAGGCAGTTCTAACTACACCCATATAAATAGGACTGCAGGGAAGTTCACTCAGCAGCGGGGCGGAGCCCACAGCAGCTCAGCAAAGCCTCTACAGGCAGACAATGACTAGGCTGCCTCCTTGCTGGGCACGGCCTCTCTAAAGGAAAAAAAAAAAGAAGGCAGCAGCGAAACGGAAACTCATAAATAAAGCCCTAAATCCCTGAGACAGAGCACCTGGGAATGAAAAGTGGTTTATGAGTTCTGCTGCAGCAGACCTAAATGTACCTGCGCAGCATCTCTGAATGAACAAGGGAGCTCACAGCTCAGCATTTGAGCTCCTATAAAGAACAAACTGTCTCCTCAAGCAGCTCCCTGACCTCTATATATCCAAAGAGCCATCTCATAAAGGAGAGATCAGACTGATACTTGGCAGGTATCCTTCTGGGACAAAGATAGCAGAAGAAGAAAACTGGTAACAACCCTTAATGTCCTGCAGCTGCTGCAGGTGATCCCCAGGCAAGCAGGGCCTGAAGTGGACCTCAGCAGACCTACAGCAGATGGGTCAGACTGTCAGAAGGAAAACCAAGAAACAGAAATAACCTCATCATCAACAAACAGAACGTCCACTCAGAGACCCAATCTGAAATCCAGCAACTACAAAGACGACAGGTGGATAAATCCATAAAGATGGGAAGAATCCAGCGCAAAAAGGATAAAAACACCCGAAACCAGAACACCTCTCCTCCCACAAGGGATCACAACTCCTCACCAGCAAGGGAACAAGGTTGGATGGAGAACGAGTGTGATGAAATGACAGAATCAGACTTCAGAAGGTGGGTAGTAAGAAACTTCTGTGAACTAAAAGAACATGTTCTAACCCAATGCAAATCAACTGAGAACTTTGAAAAAAGATTTGACGAAATGCTAACAAGAATGGACAAAATAGAAAGGAATGTAAGTGAATTGATGGAGCTGAAAAACACAACATGAGAACTTCACGAAGCATGCACAAGTATCAACGGCCGAATTGACCAAGCAGAAGAAAAGATATCAGAGGTCGAAGATCAACTCAATGAAATAAAACAGGAAGGCAAGAATAGAGAAAGAAGGGTAAAAAGGAATGAACAAAGTCTCCAAGAAATGTGGGACTATGTGGAAAGACCTAATCTACGTTTGATAGGTGTACCTGAATGTGATGAAGAGAATGAATCCAAGCTGGAAAATACTTTTCAGGATATTATCCAGGAAAACTTCCCCAACCTAGCAAGGCAGGCAAATATTCAAGTCCAGGAAATACAGAGAACACCACAAAGATATTCATCAAGAAGAGCAACCCCAAGGCACATAATTGTCAGATTCACCAGGGTTGAAATGAAGGAGAAAATACTAAGAGCAGTCAGAGAGAAAGGTCGGGTTACCCACAAAGGGAAGCCAATTATACTCACAGCAGATCTCTCAGCAGAAACCCTACAAGCCAGAAGAGAGTGGGGGCCAATATTCAACATCCTTAAAGAAAAGAACTTTCAACCCAGAATCTCCTATCCAGCCAAACTAAGCTTCATAAGTGAAGGAAAAATAAAATCCTTTGTGAACATGCAAGTACTCAGAGATTTTGTCACCACCAGGCCTGCTTTACAAGAGCTCCTGAAAGAGGCTCTACACATATAAAGGAACAACCAGTACCATCCACTCCAAAAACATGCCAAATGGTAAAGAGAATCAACACAATGAAGAATCTGCATCAACTAATGGGCAAAAGAGCCAGCTAGCACCAAAATGGCAGTATCAAATTCACACACAACAATACTAACCCTAAATGTAAATGGACTAAATGCCCCAATCAAAAGACACAGGCTGGCAAATTGGATAAAAAGCCAAAACTCATCAGTGTGCTGTATCCAGGAAACCCATCTCACATGCAAGGATACACAAAGGCTCAAAATAAAGGGATGGAGGAAGATTTACCAAGCAAATGGAGAGCAAAAAAAAGCAGGAGTTGCAATTCTCATCTCTGATAAAATAGACTTTAAGGCAACAAAGATCAAAAGAGACAAAGAAGGACATTACATAATGGTAAAAGGATCAATGCAACAAGAAGAGCTAACGATCCTAAATATATACGCACCCAATACAGGAGCACCCAGATACATAAGGCAAGTTCTTAATGACTTACAAAGAGACTTAGACTCCCACACAATTATAGTGGGAGACTTTAACACCCCATTGTCAACATTAGACAGATCAACCAGACAGAAAATTAACAAGGATATCCAGGACTTGAACTCAGACCTGGACCAAGCAAACCTAATAGACATTTACAGAACTCTCCACCCCAAATCCACAGAATATACATTCTTCTCAGCACCACATCACACCTACTCTAAAATTGACCACATAATTGGGAGTAAATCGCTGCTCAGCAAATGCAAAGAACAGAAATCATAACAGTCTCTCAGACCACAGTGCAATCAAGTTAGAACTCAGAATTCAAAAACTAACCCAGAACCGTACAGCTTCATGGAAACCGAACAACTTGCTCTTGAATGTTGACTGGATAAACAATGAAATGAAGACAGAAGTAAAGATGTTCTTCGAAACCAACGAGAATGAAGACACAACATACCAGAATCTCTGGGACACATTTAAAGCAGTCTCTAGAGGAAAATATATAGCAATAAGTGCCCACATGGGAAGCAAGGAGAGATCAAAAATTGACACCCTATCATCAAAATTGAAAGAGCTAGAGGAGCAAGATCAAAAAAACTCAAAGTCTAGCAGAAGACAAGAAATAGCTAAGATCAGAGCAGAACTGAAGGAGATAGAGACACAAAAAAACCTTCAAAAAATCCATAAATCCAGGAGCTGGTTTTTTGAAAAGATCAACAAAATAGACAGACCACTAGCCAGATTAATAAAAAAGAAAAGAGAGAATAACCAAATTGATGCGATAAAAAACGATAAAGGGGATATCACCACAGATTCCACAGAAATTCAAACCATCATCAGAGATTATTACAAACAACTCTATGCACATAAACTAGTAAACCTGGAAGAAATGGATAGATTCCTGGACACTTGCCTCCTCCCAAACCTAAACCAGGAAGAAGCCGAAACCCTGAACAGACCCATAACAAGGTCTGAAGTTGAGGCAGCAATTAAGAGCTTACCACCCAAAAAAAGCCCAGGTCCAGATGGGTTCACAGCCAAATTCTACCAGACATACAAAGAGGAGCTGGTACCATTCCTTCTGAAACTATTCCAAACAATACAAAAAGAGGGAATTCTTCCCAAATCATTTTATGAGACCAACATCATCCTGATTCCAAAACCCGGCAGAGACTCAACAAGAAAAGAAAACTTCAGGCCAATATCCATGATGAACATAGATGCAAAAATCTTCAATAAAATACTGACAAGCCAATTGCAACAGCATATCAAAAAGCTTATCCCATGATCAAATAGGCTTCATCCGGGGGATGCAAGGCTGGTTCAACATATGCAAGTCTATAAACGTAATTCACCACATAAACAGAACCAAGACAAAAACCACATGATTATCTCAATTGATGCAGAGAAGGCCTTTGACAAAATTCAACAGCCCTTTATGCTAAAAACCCTCAATAAGCTAGGTATTGACGGAACGTATCTCAAAATAATAAAAGCTATTTACCACAAACGAACAGCCAATATCATACTGAATGGGCAAAAACTGGAAGCATTCCCCTTGAAATGTGGCACTAGACAAGGATGCCCTCTCTCACCACTCCTATTCAATACAGTACTGGAAGTTCTAGCCAGAGCAATCAGGCAAGAAAAAGAAATAAACGTATTCAAATAAGAAAGGAGGAAGTCAAGTTGTCTCTATTTGCAGACAACATGATTGTATATCTAGAAGATCCCATCGTCTCAGCCCAAAAGCTCCTGAAACTGATAAGCAACTTCAGAAGTCTCAGGATACAAAATCAATGTGCAAAAATCACATGCATTCCTATACACCAATAACAGACTTAAAGAGAGCCAAATCAAGAACGAACTGCCATTCACAATTGCCACAAAAAGAATAAAATACTTAGGAATACAACTAACAAGGAACGTAAAGGACCTCTTCAAGGAGAACTACAAGCCACTGCTCAACGAAATAAGAGAGGACACAAACAGATGGAGAAACATTCCATGTTCATGGTTAGGAAGAATCAATATCGTGAAAATGGCCATACTGCCCAAAGTAATTTACAGATTCAACGCTATCCCCATCAAGCTACCAATGACTTTCTTCACAGAACTGGAAAAAAAACACCTTAAACTTCATATGGAACCAAAAGAGAGCCCGCATAGCCAAGTCAATTCTAAGCAAAAAGAACAAAGCAGGAGGCATCACACTACCGGACTTCAAACTATACTACAAGGCTACAGTAATAAAAACAGCATGGTACTGGTACCAAAACAGAGATACAGACCAATGGAACAGAACAGAGGTCTCGGAGGCAACACAACATATCTACAACAACCTGATCTTTGACAAACCTGACAAAAACAAGCAATGGGGAAAGGATTCCCTGTTTAATAAATGGTGCTGGGAAAAGTGGCTAGCCATGTGCAGAAAGCAGAAACTGGACCCCTTCCTGACACCTTACACTAAAATTAACTCCAGATGGATTAAAGACTTAAACATAAGACCTAACACCATAAAAACCCTAGAAGAAAATCTAGGCAAAACCATTCAGGACATAGGCGTAGGCAAGGACTTCATGACCAAAACACCAAAAGCATTGACAACAAAAGCCAAAATAGACAAATGGGACCTAATCAAACTCCACAGCTTCTGCACGGCAAAAGAAATAGTCGTTAGAGTGAATCGGCAACCAACAGAATGGCAAAAATTTTTTGCAGTTTACCCATCTGACAAAAGGCTGATATCCAGAATTTACAAAGAACTAAAACAGATTCACAAGAAAAAAACAAGCCCATTCAAAAGTGGGCAAAGGATATGAACAGATACTTTACAAAAGAAGACATACATGAGGCTAACAAACATATGAAAAAATGCTCATCATCACTGGTCATCAGAGAAATGCAAATCAAAACAACATTCAGATATCATCTCACGCCAGTTAGAATGGCGATCATTAAAAAATCTGGAGACAACAGATGCTGGAGAGGATGTGGAGAAATAGGAACACTTTTACACTGTTGGTGGGAGTGTAAATTAGTTCAACCATTGTGGAAGACAGTGTGGCGATTCCTCAAGGATGTAGAAATAGAAATTCCATTTGACCCAGCAATCCCATTACTGGGTATATATCCAAAGGATTATAAATCATTCTACTATAAGGACCCGTGCACACGAATGTTCATTGCAGCACTGTTTACAATAGCAAAGGCCTGGAACCAACCCAAATACCCATCGATGATAGGCTGGACAGGGAAAATGTGGCACATAGACATTATGCAGCCATCAAAAACGATGAGTTTGTGTCCTTTGTAGGGACATGGATGAACCTGGAAACCATCATTCTCAGCAAACTGACAGAAGAACAGAAAACCAAACACTACATGTTCTCACTCATAGGCGGGTGTTGAACAGTGAGAACACATGGACACAGGGAGGGGAGGACTACACACTGGGATCAGTTGGGGGAAAATAAGGGAGGGACGGTGGGGGGTGGGGAGTTGGGGAGTGATAGCAAGGGGAGAGATGCCTGATGTAGGTGATGGGGAGGAAGGCAGCAAATCACACTGCCACGTGTGTACCTATGCAACAATCTTGCATGTTCTTCACATGTACCCCAAAACCTAAA
The DNA here is from genome assembly GCF_009761245.1 of Sapajus apella. Classification (NCBI taxonomy): domain Eukaryota; kingdom Metazoa; phylum Chordata; class Mammalia; order Primates; family Cebidae; genus Sapajus; species Sapajus apella. Next base: position 9,419,689 of record NW_022436965.1, read on the forward strand.
ATGCAATAAAATAAATAATAGAAAAAAGAAATTGTGGCACATATACACCATGGAATACTACGCAGCCATAAAAAATGATGAGTTCGTGTCCCTCCTAGGGACATGGATGAATCTGGAAACCATCATTCTCAACAAACTGACACAAGAACAGAAAACCAAACACTACATGTTATCACTCATAGGCGGGTGTTGAACAATTAGAACACATGGACACAGGGAGGGGAGTATCACACACTGAGGTCAGTAGGGGGTGGCTAGGGGAGGGACAGGGGGGTGGGGAGGATGGGAAGGGATAATGAGGGGAGAAATACCAGATATAAGTGATGGGGGGATGAAGGCAGCAAACCACCTTGCCATGTATGTACCTATGCAACAATCTTGCATGATCTGTACATGTACCCCAGAACCTAAAGTACAATAGAAAAAAAAGCACTATGCAGACCAAAAGAAGCCAATCTCATAAGAACCCTTACTATCTGATTCCATTTATATGAAATTCTCTAAGAGGCTATTCCATGTTATATTTTTTGACCTAGGATCATGGGTGGCAGGGTACTCAGTGCAAAGAAATATGAGGGAACATTTTAAGATCACAAAAATATTTTATATCTTGACTGTGATGGTGTTTTCTCAGGTGTATACATTTGTCAAAATATATCAAACTGTACACTTATAATGAATGCACTTTATCTTATGCAAATTATACCTCAATAAAGTTGTTTTAAAAAAATGCTAGTCTGAAGAACAAACCAAGACCTTCTCAGACTTGCATTCAGGATCCTTTATAACTTATTCCCATTTTTTTTTCATCCTTATTTCTCATATGCCCCAGATTAAATAACCCTCATATTCAAACAAATTGACCTAAGACATATCCTCCCCAAAAAAGATTATTCGCCCACTCCTACTCTGTTTCCTGGGCCTCTACATACACCCTCTTCATTCTGCAGAGCCCAGGTTTATGACCACTCCTTCCACAAATCCTTCCTCTTATGTGTCCTGATTTTTCTAGCCTTTGTTATTTGTACTGCTTTTGCTTACTATTCATTTATTTATTTATACTATACTTTAAGTTCTGGGGTATATGTGCAGAACGTGCAGGTTTGTTACATAGGTATATTTGTGCCATGGTGGTTTACTGCATCCATCTCCTTGTCATCTACATATTTAGGTTGTACTTTATGTATTTTTCGTGTGTTCCTCTCATCTCTCAAGTTGGGCTGTCACCCTTTGATATACAGCCAACTCCCACTATTCCCAGTAGTTATATTCTATAAAGTTGCTGGGAACACTGAATTAATGAATACTGAACCATTGCTTCTAGGGGAAATATAGGGTTAGATTCCTGAGAGCTTCTGGTCACAATATTTTCAGTGACCGATCAATCCCTAACCTTGTTTTATGTATGTTTCTGTCGTAAAGACTCCTTATTGGATATACATCGTTGATTCATTGAACTCAGGGCTAACAGCATTCTAACTCATGCCTGAAACATAGCTCACTTAACACATGCATTTTCTCCACAATGCGTATCACAGCCTCCATGTGCTTAGGAACATTAAAGCACGCTTCAACAGTGTGCTTGGGAGCCATTTCAAACAATGAACCCATCAATGAAAAGCACAAAAATGCTAGAAACAAAAAAGACACTAAAGGGACACATCACAAAAGGGACGCTTATGTAGGGTATGAGAGGTGAAACAGAAAGGCACAGCATTGCCTTGTGCAACCTCACCTGGGAACCAAGCTGGTCACACTGGGCGACCCATATTTTTCACCATTCTGTACATGTCCATGGATGGCCAGGAAAGTGGCATGGGTATTGATTTGGGGCTCACAAACAAATTTTAGCAGGTATACCAATTCATAAACACAGGATCTGTGAAAAATGAAGGTCATCTCTCCTTGACAACATCTAGCGTGATGCAAGACTGCTAGCAGGCATTCAATAATATTACTCTAGATAACTGGAAGGGCAAATAAAAGAAGAAACTAACTCATGGCTTCATTTAAATCTCTACCAAGAATGCATGTTTAAAATTAATTTTACAACGCATGTTCTGGCTGGGAGACAAGCTCCCCAGAAGTAAGTTTTTAATATGCTTACAGAGACAAGTGGGAGGCCATAACTAGGAAAAAGTCTCTTAGAACTATCTGCTAATTATAGCATCCATTTTTAAAAGGGGGTTTCTTGTTCTTTATTAGCAACCTGAAATTTCCTTACTTCTGACTGAGCAAAGGGTATAAAAAGAAATTGATGGTTATATTTTTAAAAGCAAAGAGATAGTTACCATTTTACTTCTTGAAGAGAAAACAGAGAGACATGGGATTTAATTCACCCCATTAGAAATTTCTAGGAATAATCCAGAAAAGGAGAAATCAAGGGGAAAAAAATAAGAGCACCAAGAAGTATTTTAAGTTAGAATGCCCAGTGTTGGCAGACATGTGGGTAAATGAGCATGCTGCATACTACTAATGGGAGTATAAATTGATACAAGTTTTCTACAGGGGGGTTAGTAATATGTATTAAGAGACTTGAAAACACCCATGTCATTTAATCCAGTGATTCCACCCGTAGGAATTTATCCTAAGGAAATAATTCAAGATGCAGACTAGGATTTACACGCAATAATGTGCATAACATTGCAGTGCTATAGAAAATAGAAAGATCCTGAAACAAGCCAAATGTCTATGGAGGGATTGTTAAATAAATAAATTATGATGCACCTGACAGCTCAGGTGTCATGCTGTCCTTCTTCCCCACCCCGTCCCCACCCTTTATCTTCAAGGTAACCTTCCTCTATTATGTGAGAAATGAGACTGTTTTACCCTAAAGATACTCAAGATGCTTATATTGCCATTTCCAGTTCCACTGCGGACCATCATTCATTTCGTAGGTGGGCTCCATGCAGAACTCCTAGATACAGCCATCTCCAAGGATACCATGGAGGCTGGATTTAGAGCCAGCTACACTTCCTTTTACTGACCTTTTACTTTATTCTTCACATATTTAGTCATACGCTGTGAATGTATCAGGTCTTTTTTTTAACCAAAAGCTTGGATTAATTGAAGAAAGTTGTAAGTAGGAAGAGAGAGCCCAAAGCTATATGCTATATGAAGTTTCTCCAGCCTATGGGATAAGCAAGCTGAAGCTTAAGTTCTTCATGGAACTCCCACGGATGGGAGGAAGGTTTCTTTCATTGATACATCCCATTTCTTATCTCTGCTCCCCAGTCCCCATGTCTTTCTCTTTTCTAACCACCTCCTTTGAATTTCCACACAAGTTTTGAAAAGCCCTGTTCCAATCTATAACAGAGGATCTCCCTCTCTGAGTAGCACATGACCCTCAATTTGAAGTATCCATTCTAGAATAAGGTCCTGTTTTTCAAGGGAGGGAGGAAAGGAAGGGAAGGAGGAAGAGAGACCTCAGAAGAATAGTCAACAATGGCTTTCACAATGCAATCTGGAGGAAATGGGCAAAGGTCAGTGGTTGGCAATCCAAGACCCACAAAGCAGAACAGGGTAAACATGGACATCACAAATTATCTGGTTGGTCGGTCTATCTCTCTCTCTCTGTCTCTCTCTCTCTTTAGACAAGGTGTTGCTTGCTCAGGCTGGAATGCAATGGTGCAATCATGGCTCACGGCAGCTCTATCTCCTAGGCACTAATAATCCTCCTGTCTCCTGCCTCCTGCCTCAGTCTCCCAAGTAGCTGAGACTACAGGGGCACACCACACAACTGGCTAATTTTTTTAATTTTGCTATATTGCCCAAGCTGGTCTTGAACTCCTGGACTCAAGCACTCTTCCTTCCTTGGTCTCCCAAAGTGTTGAGATTACAGGCATGAGCCACTGTGCCCACCCAATGATTGTCTGGGCACTTTTGTGATTCCCACTCCAGCAATTAGTCTCTTGTGATTCCTACTTCAGTAACAGTTGGCAATATGCCTCTTTGTTCTCCTAACTTTCCAGCAAGAAACTGTTGAGCTAAGTGCACAGCGTCCCCAAGAACAAACAGCCATTCTCTGAAATAATAGTCTAAGTCCATATCTCTCAACCTGATTGCACGTTAAAACTATTTGAAATGCTTTTCAAAAATTCCAATGCTCAGGCCCCAACTCATAGATTATGGTTTAATTGGTCTGGTAAAAATATTCAAGTCAAGCTCTGAAAAGTATATACAGTGATTTAAAACATTATTGAATAAATACTTTGGGACCTGTTCTGGAAAAGCTTGCTCTGGAATCTAGAATATAGATAGTCCCTATTAACAAGAGCTCAAAGAACATTGGTTCAGCAAGATTTTTAACAGTTATCACAGCCCAAAAAGAAAAATTTTAAGTTTATGTGCTCAAATAAACTTTAGAAAAATCTAAACTCTGACAGGAGATAAATATTGAGGTGCTGTCGGGGTGTCAGAGGTCTTGATGTGCCAATATGCATGATGACTTTCCAGGAGGGGTTATATGTATAGAATGCAGCATTTCCTGAACTTATTTGACCACAAAACCTTTGTTTTCTTTTTGTTTTACAGGATGACTCTAGGAATAGCTAAGAAATATAGCTTGAGAAACATTACGTATATCGTTTGTAGCATATTCTTTTTGTCAACAAATTCAATACATCTACAACCATCTGATCTTCGACAAATCTGACAAAAACAAGAAAGGGGGAAAGGACTCCCTATTTAATAAATGCTGTTAGGAAAACTGGCTAGCCATGTGCAAAAAACTGAAACTGGACCCCTTTCTTACACATTATACAAAAATTAACTCAAGATGGATTAAAGACTTAAACATAAGACCTAAAACCATAAAACCCATAGAAGAAAACATAGGAAATACCATTCAGGACAGAGGCATGGGCAAAGATTTCGTGACTAAAACACAAAAAGCAATGGCAACAAAAGCCAAAAGTGAAAATGGGATCTAATTAAACTAAAGAGCTTCTGCACAGCAAAGAAACTATCATCGGAATGAACAGGTGATCTGGGAGAAATGGGAGAAGATTTTTGCAATCTGTTTGTCTGACAAAGGGCTAACATCCAGAATCTATAAAGAACTTAAGCCAATTTACAAGAAAAAACCCCACCAAAAAGGGCACAAAGAATATGAACAGACACTTCTCAAAAGAAGACATTTATGCAACCAACAAACATATGAAAAAAATGCTCATCATCACTGGTCATTAGAGAAATGCAAGTCAAAACCACAGTGAGATACCATCTCACGCCAGTTAGAATGGTGATCATTAAAAAATCAGGAAACAACAGATGCTGGAGAGGATGTGGAGAAATAGGAATGCTTTTACACTGTCGGTGGAAGCATAAATTAGTTGAACCACTGTGGAAGACAGTGTGGCGATTCCTCAAGGATCTAGAACCGGAAACACCATTTGACCCAGCAATCTTATTACTAAAGAATTATAAATCATTCTACTATGAAGACACATGCGGACATATGTTTATCTCAGCACTGTTCACAATAGCAAAGACTTGAAACCAACCCAAATACCCATCAATGATAGACTGGATACAGAAAATGTGGCACATATACACCATGGAATAATATGCGGCCATAAGAAAGGGTGAGTTCATGTCCTTTGCAGGGACATGGATGAAGCTGGAAACCATCATTATCAGCAAACTGACACAGGAACAGAATGCCAACACAGCATGTTTTCACTCATAAGTGGGAGTTGAACAATGAGAACACATGGACACAGGGAGGGGAACATCACTCACAGGAGCCTGTCAGCGGGTGGGGGGGCTAGGGGAGTGAGAGCATTAGGAGAAATACCCAATATAGATGAGGGGTTGATGGGTGTAGAAAACCACCACGGCATGTGCATACCTATGTAACAAACCTGCATGTTCTGCACATGTATCCCAGAACTTAAAGTATAATAAAAAAAAAAATTTTAATGAGGTTGACTGCAAAGACAAGGTTTATGTTTCTCAATGGAAAACTCTAAACCACTTATGGGTTATTGGATTCTAATCTTTATTATCTTTTAGCTACTTGTGTCTCTTTGTAAACTGGTTCCTACCATCTTGTTAATTTTGTCAGTAATTAAGTTACTTTTTCTCCCACGCTTCTTACTTGGCATCACTGAGAACTAAAAATGCCACTTCCCCAAAATCCTGTAACAAAAGCTCGCTGACTTCACAAAAACACCAAAAGAAAAGTTATTCTTAAAGAAATGTTCACAAAAGCAAATCATCCACATTGTATTAACCATGTCTTCGGCTTAATCTTTGAGTTTCATTTCTCTATATAGTGAGCAAACCTCTTGAATGTTAGATAATCGGATATATTCTTTGATACTCTTCCCATTAAAAAGTGAAGTCTATATCCCTTCCCCTTGGATATGAATGGAATCGTGACTCCTCCAGCCTAGAGTCTGAAGGCTGGGCCATAGGGCCGTGCAGCTTCTCCTCGGTTGCCGGAACACTTGCACTAGGAGCTCTGAGCTACCATGTACATAAGAAATCTGGCTACCCTGGGACCCAGGCCCAGGGAGAGGTGGGTATTTGGAGGCATTCCAGTCCACAATCCCAGCTGAGCTCAGTCTCCCGGTTATCCAGAAATAAGCGTGAAGAACCACCAAATATTTCTAGAACCCCACCTTTCAAGTCACTCCCAGTTATTATATCTTCTTGGCTGAGGCGCCAGACATCCTGAAACAGAAAGAAGTCATCCCCACTGTGCCCTGTTAAACTGCTGGTTCACAGAGTCTGCAAGCATAATGAATTTCAGGGCGGTTTATTAGGCAGCAGTAGATAACCAGGGCATACTCTAAAATAGGTTTAAAAACATATCAAGTCTCAACAATTTTAGTGAAGTACATTGAATGTTATTTCTAAAAAGAGAAGAAGAGATTGAATAACATAAGCCTGACAATAGTTCCATCGGACAGTAACATCTGCAGCACTAATAGCCAACGTGTACTGAGCATTTAGTGCGGCCAGTTGCAGACTAAGTGCTTCACACTTATTTTCTCATGAGAATTACAGAAAAAGAAGCTATCAGATTGTGTGTCATTCTTGGAGCCAGTTCCTTATGCTTCTCACTGCTCCTGCGCATGTCACACTATGTGCCTCAGTTTACTCATCTGTAAAGTGGGATAATATTAGTTCCTTAGGAAATCATTTCAAGGATTAGGTGAATTAATGTGTGTAAAGCACTTAGAACAGTGCCTCCAAGGAAGAAAGGAAAAGGAGCACAGGATGGGTATGAGAAGAAAGTTTGTGTCGTTTCAGCAGCCATGCTTCCTCCGGCCTCAGCAGGCCTGTGTCTGCCACCTTCACATCCCAGTTTACAGCATAGTGCCTGGCTCACAGCAGGCTCTCTCAGTGGCGGCTGGATGCTGAGTTTCTGCCCATGGTCTCATTCCCCACTCCTATCTAATTCTAGTGAATACCTCCATCTGTGGAAACTGGGTCTTTGAAAGAAAAAAACAATCCATGGACTGTCCACTGGTGGGAGCCTCCTGCTCCCCACTGCCTATTTTGCCCTTCATTGTCCTTGCCTGTCCTGTCCCATGCCCTGCTTTCTGCAGCTAGCCTTGGCCCTTTGTTCAGACTGGCATGGTGATCACCCTCACCAACCCCTGCTGGTCACTGAGCCTTTTCACCTGCCCCTCCAGGGAACTAAGCTGGTGCACAGGAAACAAACTCCCGCTGGTGAGCACATCTCTAGCTCAGGCTCATGGGCACCTCCCGTAAGGAGACCAATCTGCTGGAATAGGCTGTGGGATATGGTTTTCCCACTTTCAGATAAGGAAACTGAGGCTCAGGTGATTGGGTGGTCCAGTGTTACTCAGGCGGTAGGCAATGATGCCAAGACTTGAGCCCAGGACTGTCTGATTACAAACTAGAATTCTTCACATTGTGGTATCATTCTCCTCTTCCACACCTCGCCTACCTTATTCCTCTTCACTCAACTTTCCATGTGCCAATCTGGCTTATTCCTTCTAGGAATTCATCTTCCTGCCTTGATTGTAAGGGGAACCCTTAAAACCAAGAACTTGGAATCTATGAACATCTACCCACCCCGCAACCGTCCTCATGCTCTTCCATCCTCTGAAAGCCCACTACACACACACACACACACACA
>NW_022436965.1:9427904-9517732 GCF_009761245.1 Sapajus apella
ACACACATACATACATACACACACACACCACACACACACACACACACCACACACACACACACCACAAACACACACACACATACACACACACACACACCACACACATACACATACACACACACCACACACACACACACCCCACACACACACACCACAAACACATACATACATACACACACACCACACACACATACATACATACACACACACCACACACACACACACCACACACACATACATACACACACACACCACACACATACACACACACCACAAACACACACATACATACATACACACACACACACACACCACACACACACACACACACACCACACACACACACATATACACCACAAATACACACATACATACATACATACACACACACACCACACACACACACACACATACATACATACACACACACCACACACACACACACACACACACACTACTTCTGTTTGTTGGGTTTTGTTCCAGTTGTGACAATGTTTTTTTTTAATCCTACCAAGTGGACTAGGGGTGGGGAAGTCAAATAGTTACTATAGTCACATGGTGAATTGATTTAGGTGATAATAAAAGCAGATGTTGCCATAGCAACTAACATTCTAGGATCCCGTATACATCTTTCTGCCTTGGTGCAAAGTGCACTGAGTTGTAGCTAACATCTTCCTGAATGGTCAGTGCAGAGCAGGGCACACTGACCACTGTGGTCAAGTCAGAGTTGCTCACACACGTGGGGCTCCTTAGCCACCAAAGCGTTGCTGCAGCTCCCAGCTCCAGGTAGACCTGGACAACTGATCAGCCTCAGGGAAAGCCATCCAGAGACTGCCCTGTCTGTCTCCTGGGCAAACTCTCCCTCACTCGCCTTTTCTTTCCCTCTTTTTCACGCTGGTTCTAAATTATGCTAACTGGTAAGGACAGCCTGGGTTGTTTTCTGAACACCACCTGGAGGTACAAGGGTAGGGTGTTCTGACAATAACCAGGTGAGAGTGAGGCTCACCCTGTGTGCGCTAGTGGGGACAGCCTGGGCCCCTTCCCCTAGGACTCCTTCCCTGCTTGTGGAGGGTTCCTGCCTGAGAATCTCCCGCCCCTCCTCCTCATCCCATGTACCCAGAATTGCACATGTGCCCCCTCACTCACCCAACCAAAACGAGCCATCGGCACATCACACAAAGGGGGAAAGATAACTGGAATTTTAGTAAAGGGTGTGGTTCCAGCCTCAGCTCTGCCACCTAGGAGCTACACGACCCCCCAGAATCTCAGTCCCTTCCTCTGAGAGACAGGACTGCACCCGTGGAAAAAGTGCTAACCAAGTCAATCCATTCACAAATCGGTGAAATTGACCACATGTGGCAAATTCATTTCCCATGGATATTTTGCCTTTTTTCACAAAATAGGAGGCTAAACCAAAAGAATAAATTCCAGGTACTCAACCTGCCAGACATTATGCTAAGTTAAATTAGCCAGATAAGAAAGACAAATACCCTATGATCTCACTTATGTGTGAAATGTAAGAAAGCTGAACTTGTAGAAGCAGAGGACAGAACAGTGGTTGCCAGGGGCTGAGGGTGGGGGAAACAGGGCAGTGTTGACGAATGGGTACAAAACTACAAGTTCTAAAATGAATAAATTCTGAGGATCTAACGTACAGCAGGGGTGGTGATGGGTGTTTTAAATCATTTGGTTGTGATAATCACTACACAATATATGTGTATCAAATTATTACTATGTGCACCTTGAATATACACAATCTTTATTTATCAATTCGTCTAAAATTTTTTTAATTTAATAAAAATGTAAAAAGAAAATTACTTCCAGAAAAATAGTAAAGTCTAAATTGTAGAAACCCAGGCATCAGTTAACAGTGGAAGATATTCTCTGATAGCAATGGGTTCCTGTAAGAACCATCTACATGCATGGCTGTCACCCACCCACGCTGAAGCAACTGCGCGTTCATGGGCTCAGAGTTTGGTAAAGGAGGCAGGCAGGTAAGAGACTGTAGACACACATTGTGATGGACATCATGGGGTGGTGGGGGGAAGTGTGTTCTGAGGAGGGACAAAACCAGAGGGAAATACCAGGTATGTCAACTTAGGCAAGCTACTCAATCTCTGAGCCTCAGTTTCCATATCTGTGAATTGGACACAATGCCTGTCTCATGGGGTTGTTTCTGCTGTATGATCTTAACTACTCCACACTTTGGATCATCACTATTTCTAATGGTTCCCAAACATCTTATATCTCGATCCCCAGCCCACACCTCTTCTTTGAGCCCTACAGCTCTATGTCAAGGCACCAGCTGGCAGCTGTGTGTCCCTCAGACACTTCAAACTCAATATATCCCCAGCTGAGCTCATCATTGTCCCTATAAGTTTTTGCCTTCCCCGTGTTCTCTATCTGGATCAGAAGTGCCATCTTTTATTCTTGCCTCTCCTTACACACCCGTGGGACCAACCAGCCACTCAGTTCTGTGGACTTTACCTCCCCAGTAGTTCTGGTGCCTTCTCTCCAGTCCTTAAATAGTGGCTCTGGCCTGACCCTCAGTGTCTCTAACCTCTAATGGGGCTTCTTCTCCCATCTTGCCCCATAATCTCATCCTCCTCTCGCACTCTAGAGAGGACCTTTTTTATTTTTTCTTTTTCTTTTCTTTTCCTTTTGAGGCAGGGTCTCACCGGGTGCCCCAGCTGGAGTGCAGTGGTGCCATCATAGCTCACTGCAGTCTTGACTTCCTGGGCTCAAATGATCCTCCCACTTCAGCCTCCCAAGTAACTGGGAACACAGGTGCATGCCACCATGCCCAGCTATTTTTTATATTTTTTGTAAAAACAGGGTCTCCCTCTGTCGCTCAGGCTGGTCTCAAATCCTGGGCTCCAGCGATCCTCTCACCGTAAACTCCCAAAGTGCTGGGATTACAGGCGTGAGTCGCCATGCCCCGTCAAGAGGCCCTTTAAATGCAGAGGTGATCGTGTTCCTCCCCATCATCTATGGATAGGTCTGAACTCCTCCTTATGAGGTTCTTCAGAATGCAGCCCCCCACCACCTTCCCAGCCTCACTAGCCTCCACCATCCACAGTCCTCACTCCATGCTCACAGACAATCCCCTGATTACAATCCCCTGCAAATCTGTGGCCTCACCTTTGTGCCTGTGTGGAGTTGTGTCCACTCTACTTGAAATGCCTACTCTCCCCACATCTCCTGCCTACGCCTTCCCTCACTTTCCCTAACAATTCATAACCAGGCAGTGCTTCCTCCCGGAAGCCTCCTCTGACTTCCCAGGGCTGGGCTCCTTGAAAGTCACGTGCCGAGCACTCTTGTGGCACTCACCACACAGTCGTCTGTGCATGTGCTCATTTCACCCACCAGACTTCGAGCTCCCCTGCAGCACAGACTAACCACAGCTCACTCATACATGCACCTCTAGTTCCTAGCACAGTGCCTGGCCCCTAGCAAGTGCTCCAAATATATGTCTGATGAAAATGTAAATGAATGAAATGTTTGGAAGAAAACCTTCCTCTTAACATTGAATTGAACCCCATGGATTTTCCAGCACCAACTGAACCAAGCACAGGCAATAGTGCTAAACAGAAGGGCTGCCTCCAGACTGGAGGTGTGGAGGTCAGTTTTGTGTGTCAGCTTAACTAGGCTATCATACCAGTTATCCAAGCAGCACTAGGGTGTGTGTTACTGTGAGGGTACCTTGCAGATGTGGTTACCATCTACAGTCAGCTGACTTTAAGAGAAGAGTATTAACCTCAATCATCTCGGTGTACGTAGTCCAATCCATTGCAAGCTGAAGAAATGAGCAGAACTGAGGTTTCCCTGAGGAAAAAGAAATTCCAGGACCAACCCAAATGCCCATCGGTGATAGACTGGACAGGGAAAATGTGGCACATAGACACCATGGAATATTATGCAGCCATCAAAAACGATGAGTTTGTGTCCTTTGTAGGGACATGGATGAACCTGGAAACCATCATTCTCAGCAAACTGACAGAAGAGCAGAAGATCAAACACCGCATGTTCTCACTCATAGGCGGGTGTTGAACAATGAGAACACATGGACACAGGGAGGGGAGCACTACATACTGGGGTCTGTTGGGGAGAAATAGGTGAGGGACGGTGGGGGGTGGGGAGTTGGGGAGAGATAGCAAGGGGAGAAATGCCAGATGTAGGTGATGGGGAGGAAGGCAGCAAATCACACTGCCACGTGTGTACCTAGGCAACAATCTTGCATGTTCTTCACATGTACCCCAAAACCTAAAATGCAATAAAATAAATAAATTGGAAAAAAAAAAAAAAGAAATTCCGCCTGTGGATGGCAGCTTCAGCTCCCGTGTGGGAGTTTCCAGCCTGCCCTTCCTGACAGCTTGTCCTGTGGCTTTCACTTGCCTAGCCAGCCCACAATCGTGTAAGTCAATGCCCTGCAATAAAGCCTACTGGTTCTATGGTTCTGGTAGAACCCTGATGGATATACCAGCCTACAAAGCCCTGCCAGAGCCCTGAACTGAACAGACACTTACCTTTCAACCAAAGCTCTTCCGGAGAGGAGCACACTTAGGGCTCTTTGGATGTTGCCACTTTATAGTAGCTCTGCAGCATCCTGGAGAAGTGGGTGGGTGGTGACAGCCATGCCCCTTGTGCTCCAGGAGAGGCTCAGCACAGGGGTCAATGTCTTGTACAATACGGCACAGTAGGACAGACCATCAGTATCCTGCCTCCCAGGCTGGGCTCCCCAGAAAACCAAGTCTGAGGCATCATTAATTTGTATTGATGAGAAGAAAGGGCTACTGTAAATTGTTAAACTTGGACAATTAACAAGTAAACAAACATGTAATTGCAAGTCAGAGTCCTGGCTCACCCAATGTTCTCTTCTCATTTAATTTGACATGAGCCGTTTAGTTTTAATTAGGACAGTGCGTCACAGTGTATTAGTAGGAGTCCTGTAGTATGTGTTGTGGAAATAATGAAGGCTTAGCAACGAGACCTGTTTCAGTGCTCTGCTATTAAACCTTCACTGAGAAAGGAGGTGACGCTGCCAGGCTCTTTGTGGAAGTGACTGGGTTTGGAAATTAGCCCTGTTAGAAAGAGCTAGGTGAGACGGAGCCTGGCAAAGCCCCCAGACTTGAGCAAACCCAGGAATGCTCAGCTCACAGACCTGAGCACCAAGCTCATTGCTGAACCTCGCAACTACCACCTCTGCAGATCCCAGCAAGGCCTGGAATATGCCCCACCTCCCACCCCCACCACCAGTGGCCAACAGGGCAGGACAGATGTGGCCCAGGCAGTCCCCAGAGGGAGAACGGCCCCGCTCGAATCCTGCTTGCTCACACTCGGACTCCACTAACCTGAGCCTTCCTCGGTAGATCATTTGGCCCCTCGTAGGAGCAGAATTGAGATTCATGCCTTGCTGTCTCACTGGTGGGAGGAAAACGGAGCCCCTGTGGCTTTCTTCTGGCTTCTCAAGTGTCTGCAGTCAGGTCGATTCATCATGAAATCGGTCCATTCATGCTCAGAAGGCAAACAGCAAATGTGTGCCTCTCACTCCACTTCAGTTTGAATTCCACAACGCTAGCCTTGCCTTTCCTGACCCCCGATCCCCTGCCCCTCTCTTAAGGAATCTCTGTCAATTAAACCTTAGCAGAGAAGCAGTCCCACGTTTGTTCTCTCTCCGTTATCTGCAGTTTTAGCCTTTCTCATTTGTGGACAGAAGGCTGTCATTCAAAGCAGTTCCAGGTATTACTGAATAAGTAGAAAATATTCGTCTAAGGGGGATACAATACTTCTTTCCCCAAAGTCACCACCAGGTTATGAGGAGGACACTGAACCGGGAGACACAAGGGATGCATTCTAGGCCAGCCCTGCCACACAGCCACCTCTAAAATCGTAAGTCACTCACTTCTTGGAGCCTCAGTTTTCTCCCTGTAAAATGAAAGTTGCTAAGTCAAGCCATTTTTCTGCCTCAAGTTTCTGAACTGTCAGAGGAGAAAAAGCTAATTTTCCTAAGGTCGCGTCTTTTATACTGAACCACTACCCTGTCTTGGATCTCTTTCCCTCTTCCTCTCCATATCTGCTCTCCTTTCTGTCTTCTTTCTCCCCCTTCCCTCCCTCCCCTCCCTTTCCCTCTCCCTCTCTCCCTCCTCTCCCCGCCCATCTCCTACCCCCTCAGAATTCAATAGATCACCACCAAGGCAGACACTGTATAAGTCTGTACTTCTACAATTCTGTGGCCCCATTTCCCGGTACCTAAGTTGCTTGTCCAGGGGAAATAGTCCCAGAAGCGTTCAGCATGATAAGGGGTAGGATCGTTGGTGGGGGCATTGGCTACTGTAAAAGGAAGGCTTAAAAGAGTCTTCGGGCCTCCAGAAGGTAAACATAGAAAACCTCAGTTCTTTGAACCAAATCTGGAGGCTTGGGCAGTGCATAGGGCGGGGAGAGGTGCACATCCCCTTGTGTTTTGTGAACTAAGCTAACTTAATTCCACTATATGCATGGCATGAGCTCAGTGTCATTAACAAGACACCATCGACAAGGAACTTGGGGTACGGAGCGGGAGAGGGATGGGACAGAAGAGAACTGCAATACAGAGAATCAGCGGTGGATGTGCAGGGCCCAGGAAAAACCAAGGTCCACTTTGAGAGGCTAGAGCAGACTGCTTGGAGGGGCGGCCTCTCAGTCTCTCAGCAGCATTGAGGCAGGTGACTCCTGCCTCCTCCTGAAACACTTTCTTCACTTCTTTCTCCTCCTTCATCCACTCTTCCTTACCTCCTCTGCTGGCATCTCATCCTCCACACCTTTGTGTGTGGGAACACTCCAGCCCTCGGTCCTCACACCTCTTCTCTTCTGTCACTCACTCCCTCGAGGAGCTCATCGTGTCTTGGCTTTAAACACCACTTGCAACCAGAAATCACCACATTTGTATTTCCAGCTCTGACCTGTTCCTCTAACCGTAGCTCAACATGTCCCCTTCAAGGTCTAATGGGAATCTTTAACTAAATACAACCAAAACTGGACGCTGGAGTTCCACCCTCGTCTCTCAGAAACTAACTGCATGTCCCTCAGTCTTCCCATTTCAGGCCACATCTCTGGAGTTCTTCTTGAGTTCTCTTTTCCTGTCATGCCAACATCCAACCAGTCCACAGAGCTTGTGTTATATCCACCTGAAAACTAAGACCCTAATTTATCACTCTCACCCCCTCCACTGCTCTCACCATGGTCCAAGCCACCAGCCTCTCCCTCTGAGACTCTTGTATCTGCCTCCTAATCAATCTCCTTGCTCCAATCTCCTTGCTCCCCTAAAGTCAGAACCATCCTTTAAAATGTAAGCCAGATCATGTCCCTCATGGCTCAAAACCTCAGTGTGGTTTCCTGTGTCACTCAGAAATAAAATCTAAACTTTCTCCCATCACCTAGAAAACCCTTGTTGTAACCTGGGCCTTGCCTCTCTGGCCCTGCTTCCTACCATTTCTCCACCAGCTCACTCAGCTCTGGCCATGGTGGCCTTATTACTGTTCCTTGAATGTGCCAAAAACCATTCTCCCACCTGCTATTAAGGTCTTCTCTCAATCTGGACCATCTTTCTTCCCTACTGCAATACCTGCCTTTGTTGTTTTTTTTTTGAGACAGGATCTCACTCTGTTGCCCAGGCTGGAGTGCAGTGGTGCAGTCTTGGCTCACTGAAACCTCCACCTCCTGGATTCAAGTGATTCTCCCACCTCAGCCTCCCCAGTAGCTGGGACTATAGGCACATGCCACCATGCCTGGCTAATTTTTGTATTTTTTGGTAGCAAATAGCAATGGAGTTTCACCGTGTTGGCCATGCTGGTCTCAAGCTCCTGATCTCAGGTAATCCACCTGCCTTGGCCTACCAAAGTGCTGGGATTACAGGTGTGAGCCACCATGCCCAGCCCCTGCTTGACTTTCTCCCTCACTTCAAACATCATGTCCTCAGAGGAGGCCTCTGCAGCACAGGTCCTTTCACCTCTTACATTTGAGGGTCCTGGCAAGAAGTGGCTGGAACATTCGGCTATGATCTTTGGAGAGATCTTCCCATGAAGGCTCTACTCAAGGAGGAAACCAAGAAGAGATTTTGAGGTCCCGCAAAACTGGCCACACTAGGAAGCCAGTACCATTGTTAGTCCTGCAAGAGGAGAAACTGGTGTTACCCAAGCCCCCCTGAGAGTCAGAGCCGTGGAAGTGGGGATGCTTGATAGCACTGTGGCCCAAGGAAAACAGCCACTGCAGAACTGTGGCCAAGCAGAGAGCAAAGGAGCAAATACTTGGCTCTCTTCCCACCCTTGAGTCTCCTGATGATGCCTCCTTTTGGCCAAATACAACTGGAAATCAGAGGGCAGGGAGCCCTGGTGATGCAATCCATGGAGTTCAGGCTCAAGAGCACAGAGCAGAGCAGACCTACAAGAACAGATCCCAGGCCAGTGGAGATTACTCAGCACATCAGTATCTCCGGTTCCCTCTTCCAACATGAGTCATCACATTCCTCCTTCTGCCTGCTGTAACGACTGGTGACAGTCCAGAGGATGAGGACTTAGTCTGGATTGCAGAGTGAGAAAGATGCAGACTAGAGTCCCTTGCCCACCCCACAATGAACACAGAGCATGAGCAAAAAAATCGGCCCCTGAGATTTGGGGGTTGTTTGTTACTGCAGTTTCAGCTAGCTTATCCTGACTGATGCACTTCCTCTATCACCTTAACATGCCTTGTTTTCTTCATCAAGCTCATCACCACCCGATGAACTTCAGACTTGTTAACTATCTGTCTCCTTTCTCTAAAATGTAAACTATAAAGACAGGACTTTGTTTTACTATTGATTCTCTACATCTAGAACGGGACCTGGAAAATAGCGGACGCTGTTCTTTGTTGAACAAATGGATGAACCAAGGAGCTAAAGACATATATTATTATGTCCTAGGCACATTCTCAAACTGAAGCAGTGGAAGATTAAGCAACTCACTTAAGTTCACCAGGCTTAAACAATAGAGTTAAGTTATGAAGGCATTTTGACCCCAGAGCCCAAGCACTTGACCACCGTGCTATGCCTCTTCCCAGTATCAACAGAGCTTCATGGAGAACTTCAACAGAGACCATTCCAGGCACGGACCAGAGGCTGGAGAAGGCCAGGGCCTCCTACATACTGTGAAGTGTTAGTTATGGCTAGAACTGAGAGGGACAACCAGTAAACTGTACAAGGTAACAGTGAAAATTAGAAACTTTAACCATGTAAAAGTAATGCTAACTAGTCGTTTATGTGGACTGCTTACCATTGCTGCCTAATTCCTAGGTAGCACAACAATTAGGTAGATCTTTAACTAATGTCAACCAAACTTTGTTGTAAGTTTTATTTGATTATAACTGTTGAAGTTCAAAACAAGAGCTTAGGCCAATAATAAGTTGGCTGCTCATGGAGACTGGTTCTCTGCCCAGAATTTAAAATTAGAGAAGAATTACCTGGTCCTTACCAGATATTGCCTGTATTATTAGTGAACTTCCAGGTATAAGAGTTTCATCTAGCTTAGGAGCTCCTTGAAGCTGGGACTATGTAGTTTTTCCTGATACCATTATTCCCTCCTCACCCAGAGTCCAGCTCAGCCCTGAATACAGCGGGCACCCCTACACCAGGGTTTATCTGTGGGTGCTCACTCTTTACATAGATGGTCCTGGCTCATGTGTCTCTGAGTCTCTCCTCACTGCCTAGAGGCGGGGAATGTGGGAAGCCCATGAGTGTTTTGAAAGCATTGGCTGGAAGGTGCCACATCTATACCAGCTTGGACAATTCCAAGAGCCTTCCTGGAGACTTCAACAGGCCTTCAGAAGAGTTGGGATGGCAAAGTGGGGGACTGCTTGGTGACCTAGAAGCTGAGAAGAACCCTTGAAATGTTAGAGAGGGCCAGCTGTCCCCTAATATCCATTCTTTCCTTCTAGAGTTAGAAATGTTTTAGCTGGGCACATGGTAGCCCTGATGAAGACTGTATTTCCAAGCTGCTTTGCAGTTAGATGTGGCCATCAGCGTAAGAGAGCAGAAGCAATGTATGCAAGGTCAAGACCATGCCTTTAAAAGGAAAGAAGGGACCCTCCCTCTCCTCTTTCCCCTTTCCTTGGGCTAAAGTGCAGGCAGGAGTTAAGAGCCTAGACAAGCCTCCTTGGACCCAGGATGGAATAAGGTGTTGAGATGCCAGAGCAGCAGGATCAAAGGAGACTGGATGGTCAGAACCCCAAGCTGCAGCCTCACCCCGTAACAGAGCATTGCCCCGTGCAGACATGATACGCACAAACGCAACAGCATCAAGGAGAGTACAATGCAGTCAAGGAGTTAGGAAGGGGGGAGCTGTGAATATTCATTACCTTGTAATAAACATTCAGTTTTAAGTTTATAACACTTAATTGTTAATGATGACTCTGTGTAACAATCAGCTCCCAAGACTTCTGAAAATGTGTGGCAGCTCCAGCTTCGGGTCTTTGTCAGAATAGCAGAACCTGCATCCTTACTAATACAAAGCTGTTAGGGGACATGGGAGCATGCTGGGAGCACGTGCTTGGGGGTCCATGATAGATCACTCAGCCCAAGGATGAGCCGGGGTCCCCTGAAAGTGATGGTGCCCCAGGGATAGCTTTGAGCAAAAAATTCTCAGGCTTCTATTATGTTTCTAAAAAGCAAAATACTTCTTGCAGCCTAACTGCAACATGAACAGCCCCCTCTCTGTGGAGAACTGCTGTTCCAGATGATGGTGAGGGCTCCTGCTCCAATGCCCAGGGTCCTTCGTGACCCCACTGAGCATTTCTGCCTCTTTCCCACAGTGAGTCTCTTGAGACCTTCTCTTACCAGGTTAAAGACAAAAAGACATCTCTGGTGTGAGGCACAGCCCCTACCCCAACCTCTCACTTTCACAAAGCACAGGATGAAAGGCAAGTAAGTCATTCATCCAATAAATGTGCATAGATTAACTGGAAAAATACAAGACTCTACGTAATCACTTTGTTAAGAATCGCAAATAAGAAGCAAGAGAAAGGAGAAAAGAAAAAGAAAGGAAGGGTGAAAGGAAGGAGGAGAGAGACAATGAGGAGTGGAAGGAAGAGCGAGAAGGAGGAAGGAAGGAAAGAATTTATATAGGCTCCTCTCTATTTATACTGATATGTATTTATATATTTATACACACACATACAATAGTATATAAGAATTTGCTTGGAGGCTGAGTGTGGAGGTTGAGCCTATAGTCCCAGCTACATGGGAGACTGAGGCAGAAGATCACTTGAACCCAGGAGGTAGAGCTGCAGGGAGTCATGACCACATCACTGCCCTCCAGCCTGGGCAATGGAGCAAGACCCTGTCTCTTTAAGAAAATCCATGGGGATAGTAAACCTAAATTCACATTAAGGGCTACTTCTAGAGAGGGTGGACAATGAGGTCCAAAGGGGCATCCAGGATCTTTTAGCTGGTCTGCAATGTACGTGTGTGTGTGTGTGTGTGTGTGTGTGTTTGTGTGAGTGTGTTCATTTAAAGCAAGTCTGGTAAATATTTGGCAAGATCTGATAAGTTTGGTAATAGATATTCATTACAAAATCCTTTATATTTGTCTATATGCTATAAAATTTAAAAATGACCTTAATTTTTAAATTTCAAAAAATGTATTCAGTAAAATGAATTCAATCCTAAAAAAAGAAAAAAGAAAATGTTCACATTATACATACCTCTATTAAAGTAAGTGTCTCACTGCATTGTCATTATGCAGTTGTACGCCCCTATCCCCTTTAGACTGTGAGTCCTTGAGGGCTGGCTCTAAATCCTTTAATCTGTGAATCCCCAGTGCCCGACCTAATGCCTGGTTCAACATCTCCTGAACCCCTGTTATGTACCAGGTGTTCTCCTGGACTCCAGAGATACAAAAGGTAATTCGGATTCAGCCCCTGTTTTTTAAGAATCTTACACACAGCAGGAGAGACAGATGAATAAATAACTGATTATAATTCACTAGGTTTCCTCTGTGATAGACTCGTGGCCCTGGCAGTGCCTCTTCCGCTGATGGAAACCATGGCAAACAGGCGTGGAGAGGCACCACATAGGGTGGGGGGAGGGAACAGACTTCTGCTCACCTCCCAGTGTACCTCTCACGTACATGGGACATTGAGGAAACACACAACTTCACTAATACTACTCCTCATCCATAAATTATTTGCAGAACTGTCAGTATTCAATGAGATAATCTAATTGAAAGTGGCTGGTACCTTGCTGGGATGGTGAGTGCTCAATAACTATTAGAAGACATGGAAAAACTGAGGATCAAAAAACCTGAATGATTCACCCAAGACCAAGCTATCATGGGTAACAAGTCCAGGATTCCCAACCAGCCGTGGGCTCCCCGGGGTACCTTGAACACAGTAAAAATCTTGAGTTTTCTGGGTCCTCAATAAACACCTGTTGAATTGAAACTTAATTTCGAATTTGAAACCCCATCTCTACTAAAAAAAAAAATACAAAAATTAGCCGGGCATGGTGGTTTACTCCTGTAATCTCAGCTACCGGGAGGCTGAGGTGGGAGAATCAGTTGAACCAGGAAGGCAGAGGTTGAAGTGAGCCAAGGTTGCACCACTGCACTCCAGCCTGGGCAACAAGAGCGAGACTGTCTCAAAAAAAAAAAAAAAAGAAAAAATTCAAGCTCAAATTGTTTAAGGCCTACACTCTGTGTTGTTGGGTCTGAAGTTTATGACCATGTCCCCAACCCTTTCCTTCCCATTTTCACCTAAGAAGTAAGCACTGCCTCCGTATGGCTCCACCTGCTAGGGATGGTATTAAGATTTATACTTCTTCAGGGCATTTTTCTCTATAGTCTCAAATGCCCCATAAAGTCCATCCTGTGGAGCTGGAGGCCATCAACCTTAGCAAACCAACACAGGAACTGAAAATTAAATGCTGCATGTTCTCACTTATAAGTAGGAGCTAAATGATGAGAACACATGGACACATAGAGGAGAACAACACACACTGGGACCTATGAGAGGGTGGAACGTGGAAGAAGGGAGAGAGTCGGGAAAAATAACCAATGGGTACCAGGCTTAATACCTGGATGACAAAATAATCTGTACAACAAACCCCCGTGACAAAAGTTTATCATATGACAAACCTGCCCATGTACCCTGGAACTTAATAAAAGTAAAATTAAAAATAATAATAAATAGAAAATAGGATCCAAGATGGCCAAATAGGAACAGCTCTGGAGTGCAGTTCCCAGAGAGAACAATGCAGAGAATGAGTAATCACCACATTTCCAAACGAGTTTTTACTGCCCACAGACCAGGAGATTCCCGGACTGCAAAGAGCCACAAGTTTCCAGCAAGGCTGTTTCAGCTGGCGCAGCGGATCTCTGCACAACAACTCACACAAACCTGGGCGGCCGTTTCAACTGTCATCTGGAATGTCTGGGAGACAGACCGCCCATTCAACTGAAAAAAAGGGGGGCTGAAACAGGGATCCAGGTGATCTGGCTCAGCAGGTCCCACCCCTACAAAGACCAGCAATCTGAAATGTTCTGGACTAAGAGTTTCACAGCAAGTGCAGCTGGACCCGGGAGGGTCCAGCTCTGTGGGGGTAAGGGCATCCACCACTACCAAGGCAATCCGCCATTACTGAGGCAGACCGACATTACTGAGGCAGACCGACATTACTATACCTCTGAAAACTAAACTGCAAGGAAGTTCACACAGCAACTGGGCAGAGTCCACAGCAGCTCACCAAAGCCTCTGATGGCAGACTGTGCCTAGGCGACCTCCTCACTGGGCAGGGCATCTCTGAAAAAAGGCAGCAGCAAGTCAGGAACGTATACATAAAGCCCCACCTTCCCAGGACAGAGCACCTGGAGAAAAGGCAGTTATGAGTGCTGCTGCAGCAAACTTAAATGTACCTATCCAGCAGCTCTGAATGGAACAATGGAGCTCCCAGCACAGCACTTGAGCTTCTATAAGGGACAGACTGTCTCCTCAGACAGCTCCCCAACCCCTGTATATCCAAAGAGACACTTCATAAAGGAGAGCTCAGGCTGACTTCTGGTGGGTATCCTTCTGCAATGAAGATAACAGAAGAAGAAACAGGCAGCAACCCTTAATGTTCTGTGGCCACTATAGGTGATCCCCAGGCAATCAGGGTCTGGAGTGGACCTCCAGCAGTCCTACAGCAGAGGGGCCTGACTGTTAGAAGGAAAACTAAGAAACAGAAAGAAATAACTTCAACATCAAGTAAAAGGACATCCACTCAAGACCCCATCTGAAGGTCACCAACTACAAAGATCACAGGTAGACAAATATACAAAGATGGGAAGAAACCAGCAAAAAAAAAAAAAAGGATGAGAACTCACAAAACCAGAATGCCTCTCCTCCTCCAAGATATCACAACTCCTCACTAGCAAGGGAACAAAGCTGGATAGAGAATGAGTCTGACGGACTGACAGAAATGGGCTTCAGAAGATGGGTAATAAGAAATTGCTCTGAGCTAAAAGATGATGTTCTAACCCAATGCAAAGAAACTAAGAACCTTGAAAAAAGATTTGACAAAATGCTAATGAGAATAAACAGCTTAGAAAAGAACATAAATGACTTGATGGAGCTGAAAAACACAACACGAGAACTTTGAGAAGCATACTCAAGTTTCAATAGCCGAACTGACCAAGCAGAAGAAAGGATATCAGAGATTGAAGATTAACTCAATGAAATAAAACAAGAAGGCAAGATTAGAGAAAAAAGAGTGAAAAGAAATGAACAAATACTCTAAGAAATATGGGATTATGTGAAAAGACCTAATCAATGTTTGATAGGTGTACCTGAATGTGATGGAAAGAATGAATCCAAGCTGGAAAACACTCTTCAGGATATTATCCAGGAGAACTTCCCCAACCTAGCAAAGCAGGCCAACATTCAAGTCCAGGAAATACAGAGAACAACACAAAGATATTCCTCAAGAAGAGCAAACCCAAGGTATATAATCATCAGATTCACCAGAGTTGAAATGAAGGAAAAAATTCTAAGGGCAGCCAGAGACAAAGATCGGGTTACCCACAAAGGGAAGCCCATCAGACTCACAGCAGACCTTTCAGCAGAAACCCTAAAAGCCAGAAGAGAGTGGGGGCCAATATTCAACATCCTTAAAGAAAAAAACTTTCAACCTAGAATTTCATATCCAGAAGAACTAAGCTTCAAAAGCAAAGAAGAAATAAAATTCTTTATAAACAAGCAATTGCTGAGAGATTTCATCACCACCAGGCCTGCCTTACAAGAGCTCCTGAAAGATGCACTAAACTTAGAAAGGAACAATCAGTACCAGCCACTCCAAAAACATACCAAATAGTAAGCAACATTGACACAATGAAGAAACTATGTCAACTAATGGACAAAGCACCCAGCTAGCTTCAAAATGGCAGGGTCAAATCCACACATAACAATATTAACCTTAAATGTAAATGGTCTAAATTCTCCAATCAAAAGACACAGACTGGCAAATTGGATGAAAAGTCAAAACCCATCCGTGTGTTGTATCCAGGAAACCCTTCTCACATGCAAGGACACACATAAGTTCAAAATAAAGGGATGAAGTCTATAAATGTAATTCACCACATAAACAGAACCAAAGACAAAAACCACATGATTATCTCAATTGATGCAGAGAAGGCCTTCAACGAAATTCAACAGACCTTTATGCTAAAAACTCTTAATAAATTAACTATTGATGGAACGTATCTCAAAATAATAAAAGCTATTTACCACAAACCCACAGCCAATATCATACTGAATGGGAAAAAACTGGAAGCATTCCCTTTGAAATCTGGCACTAGACAAGGATGCCCTCTCTCACCACTCCTATTCAATATAGTATTGGAAGTTCTAGCCACAGCAATCAGGCAAGAAAAAGAAATAAAGGGTATTCAATTACAAAAGGAGGAAGTCAAATTGTCTCTATTTGCAGATGACATGATTGTATATTTAGGAGACCCCATCGTCTCAGCCCAAAATCTCCTGAAACTGATAAGCAACTTCAGAAGTCTCAGGATACAAAATCAATGTGCAGAAATCACAAGCATTCCTATACACCAATAACAGACTAAAACAGAGCCAAATCAAGAGCAAACTGCCATTCACAATTGCTACAAAGAGAATAAAATACCTAAGAATACAACTAACAAAGGATGTAAACGGCCTCTTCAAGGAAAACTACAAACCACTGCTCAAGGAAATAAGAGAGAACACAAACAGATGGAAAAACATTCTATGCTCATGGTTAGGAAGAATCAATATTGTGAAAATAGCCATACTGCCCAAAGTAATTTATAGATTCAATGCTATCCCCATCAAGCTACCTATGACCCTCTTCACAGAACTAGAAAAAAAACACCTTAAACTTCATATGGAACCAAAAGAGAGCCCGCATAGCCAAGACAATTCTAAGCAAAAAGAACAAAGCTGGAGGCATCATGCTAACTGACTTCAAACTATACTACAAGGCTATAGTAATAAAAACAGCATGGTACTGGTACCAAAACAGAGTTATAGACCAATGGAACAGAACAGAGGACTTGGAGGCAAAGCCACACATCTACAACCATCTGATCTTTGACAAACATGACAAAAACAAGCAATGGGGAAAGGATTCCCTGTTTAATAAATGGTATTGGGAAAACTGGCTAGCCACGTGCAGAAAGCAGAAACTGGACCCTGTCCTGACATCTTACACTAAAATTAACTCCAGATGGATTAAAGACTTAAACATAAGACCTAACACCATAAAAGCCCTAGAAGAAAGCCAAGGCATAGCCATTCAGGACATAGGCATAGGCAAGGACTTCATGACTAAAACACCAAAAGCAATGGCAACAAAAGCCAAAATAGACAAGTGGGATCTAATTGAACTAAAGAGCTTCTGCACAGCAAAAGAAACAATCATTAGAGTGAACCGGCAACCAACAGAATGGAAGAAAATTTTTGCAATCTACCCATCTGACAAAGGGCTAATATCCAGAATCTACAAAGAACTAAAACAGATTTACAAGAAAATAAAACAAACAAACCCATTCAAAAGTGGGCAAAGGACATGAACAGACACTTTTCAAGAAAAGACATATATGAGGCCAACAAACATGAAAAAATGCTTATCATCACTGGTCATCAAAGAAACACGAATCAAAACGACATTGAGATACCATCTCACACCAGTTACAATGGCAATCATTAAAAAATCTGTAGACAACAGATGCTAGAGAGGATGTGGAAAAATAGGAACACTTTTACACTGTTGGTGGGAGTGTAAACTAGTTCAACCATTGTAGAAGACAGTGTGGAAATTCCTCAAGAACCTAGAAATAGAAATTCCATTTGACCCAACAATCCCATTACTGGGTATATATCCAAAGGATTATAAATCATTCTGTCATAAAGACACATACATACCTATGTTCATTTCGGTACTGTTTACAATTGCAAAGACCTGGAACCAACCCAAATGCCCATCTATGATAGACTGGACAGGGAAAATGTGGTACATAGACACCATGGAATACTATGCAGCCATAAAAAATGATGAGTTCATGTCCTTTGTAGGGACATGGATGAATCTGGAAACCATCACTCTCAGCAAACTGACACAAGAACAGAAAATCAAATACCACATGTTCTTATTTATAGGCAGGTGTTGAACAATGAGAACTTATGGACACAAGGAAGGGAGCATCACACACTGGGGTCTGTTGTGGGGGAATAGAGGAGGGACAGCAGGGGGTAGGGAGGTTGGGGAGGGACAACATGGGGAGAAATGCCTGATATAGGTGACGGGGATGGAGGCAGCAAACCACATTGCCATGTATGTACCTATGCAACAATCCTGCATGTTCTGCACATGTACCCCAGAACCTAAAGTGCAATAATATAGATATATAGATATAAGTTTTATAGATATAGATAAAATAAATAAAGTCCATCCTGAAGATGAGTTTGGCAAACATTCAGGCCAAAACTCCACCCTTCCTGGGTTTCCACTCCATTCCTGCAAGCAACCCATCACTCTGGTGTATCACCTCCACCAACCTTGTACTTGTAAAACCCTCCCCAGAGCCAGCCGCTCCTAGCCCATGGCCTTTTCTCTCTTGCAAAGTCTCAACCTTCAACAGGAAGGACAGATGAGAACTCATAAGTCCTCAAGTCCTTCTATTTCCCACTCAAAACGTCAAAGTCTATAGACACACTCAAGGTTTGGTTTTTTTTTCATCCCTGACTAGATGATTTTTTCCTGTGTGAATCAGCAGAAGTGGGAAGTCATGGGAGATTTGAACAAGCATGCTTAGCCCTGTCCATGTCAAATTAAGAGATGATGGAAATGAGTGCTTTGTAGAGGGTAGAGCACTAGTCAGATGTTAGATGGTGACAGTTGTTTGAGAGGAGCCATTCAAGAGGACAGCAGCCTGTCTCTTTAGTCCCATCTAATCAGACACATTTGACCTCACACCCCAAGGCAAAGAGTCACCAACCCCCTACAACCCTGCCTCCAGGTAGCCCACCAGGATATGTCCTAAC
Organism: Sapajus apella; assembly: GCF_009761245.1. Lineage (NCBI taxonomy): Eukaryota > Metazoa > Chordata > Mammalia > Primates > Cebidae > Sapajus > Sapajus apella. Next base: position 9,446,466 of record NW_022436965.1, read on the forward strand.
TTCCAGATAGTACCTGCAGACATAGTTCTGCTGGGAGAGCATCTGTTCAGCCAGAGAAACAAAACTGCTCTTAGATGCACTGATTTGCCACTCCAAGGACATTGGGTACCTGCCATGTCACCAACATCCTCCCCCAACCCCATGACTGGTTAAATGGCCAAGACTTTCCCTTGTCTTGCCCAATGACTCTGCTCCATGTGTTTGCAAAATAAAACATGTAGCTAACATTATTAAACAATTTATACATCTTATCCCGTTCCATCCTTTCAACTATGTTTTGATATTTCCAACACATTACATTTTAGAAAATCAAGACTAAGAGAGGCAAATAACTTCATCAAAGCCCCAAGCTAATCAGCAGGAAAGCTGGGATTTGAATCCATGGCTACATAGTGCAAAAGCCTACTCTCTCGATCATTGGGATAGCCGCCCTCATCCTCATAACCTAAAGATATTTATAAGTAACTAAAAACTGAGGCCTTGCCTTTTATTCTTGGAGGACTAGGTAAGTGAGCAAGCTGCCCTGCTCATAAACACTTTCTTCAAAAATCCCCCAAATTGGAAAGACATTCGAGCAACAAACCCCTCTTAGGTAACTCACAACATCTGGTGCTTCTCAGAGGTTCCAGTGCCGAGTGACGAAGGAGGTAAACTTGTGCCCCCAAGTTCCTTCTCTACCTCTGTCCTGCTCTGACCTCAGAAGGTTGACGCCTGTAGGCTGCTACACAGGGGGGCTCTTGCCCTCCAGTTTCTAGTTTAGCCAATGCAAGGCACCAGCAGGTCAAAGGGTCGGAGGGACAGGTGCTGGGTGTTGATTCCCTCTGCTCCTGCCATGTTTTGCCACAGTCTGAGCAGTGGTTGCATCTCCCTATGACTATAGCCTCTGAGGGTGACCCCTCTTCCCTCTTCCAAGCTCCAGCTCCCCAGGGATCCAGCACCATAGTCCCTTCCGTTGGCTCTGAGGCCTCAAGGTGGCCACAGCTTCCCACTCTTGCTCTTCCCGGGGGCATCACTATTGCCCATGGGCGTCCCAAACCCTGACCACAGATAAACAGACCCCTCATTAGATTTTCTTCAGCTGAATCAACTGTCTTCCATTGGGAGCTGAACTGATAGAGATGGCATGGTGGAAAGACAGTGAGAGGAAGGAGGAGGAGGAGAAGGTGGCCCAAGGCTCTCTGACCACCAACTGAGACAGAACGCTGGAGAGCACACATCTGCCATGGGTTTTCACACACATACCGTTGGCTATCGGCTTCTCATCCTCCTTCAAACCTCTTTCTTATGAAGTCACTAAAACAGATCTGGGTTTTGCCTGGAAAATCTTCTTAGAGCAGGTAGGAGGCTTCTGAAAGAAAGAATCAGAGCAGTGAAATGGAAGTACACAGGGTCATGTTTACCTGCCCCGTGGAGATTATCACCAAGGGCTGCTGTGCCAGTCACAGGAGGTGCCTGTGTGGACAAACTTTGCATCCCCTTCCCCTCCCAAATGGCTGAGCGTGTCCACTGGCCAGTCCACTCCTGGTCCACCCATGCCTCAGCCCTAGGGACAGTGGCAATGATTGACATTGGAGACGATTTATTCAAAGACATTCACTCTAGGCAGGCCATGCCCCTTCGCACTTCCATCTTTCCCTGCCCTTTCCTTGCTCTGTTCTGTTCCACAGAAGACTCCTTTCCCAAGCTCCTTCTCCATCCAGTAGGTTCAACCAAAGTGGGATCAGGGGAAGACTGGAGGAAAGATTAAGGGAGATGCCAGGGTATTTGTCTTCACCTCTCTCTCCCCCAGTGACATCTCTCTGCTCTGTCTTCCCCATGATTCCAGCAGCTCCCCAGCTGCACTGTCCCTGCTCTCACTGGGCAGCCCCTCCCACTGGAGAGCCTGGCTTCCCACCTCCCTCGGAATCCCTCTGGGCTGGGCCTGTGCTCTTGGCCCGGTTGGGTCTGTTTGTCTACTCAGCTCTTCCATTGCCTGTGTAATTAAACACCGTCTGTGGAAAGACCGGGGCCTGTTTCTCTTTTCCTGACTGACAGAGTGACTTGTGCAAGATCACATGGCTGGTAGGGGCAGAGCAGAATCAAACCAGTTCTCTTGACCCCGGAGCCCCCGCTCTCCCCAGTCATGCCACACTAACTCCCTCAGGGGACTCCAGGTCTTGGGACCTTACCAGAGCTTCTGCTGCCCGCCGGGCCCTATGCCTGGGACTCAGGGTTTTCATGCTTGGATTTGAAGGCCATCACACTGGTTACCTGATTTGCCTGGATCAGAGCTCACTCGGGCCCTAAAATGTAGCAGACACCAGGCCTCGAAAAGCCGCTCTTTGCTTTTGTTTGTTTGCTTCTTTATTTGCGTGCAAGAAAATCCCAAATCAGTTTAGGAACTCTCTCCACCCCATATACAAATACACCTCAAAATCTTCTGGAAGAGAACTTATTTACCCAAGACTTCCAAGCAAGGAGAGCACGCTGCCTTGGCAGCACACCTCTGGGACACTGAGGTCCGCTTCACTCCACTGTCTCCTGAAATATTATGTAACAGCCCAGAGGGCCTGCCCATAATTGGTTTGGGTGTAGCTGTCTCTTCCCAGTTCTCTTGCTGGGTGAAAATGATGAGAAACAGCATGTTCCCAGCTCCTCTCAGGTAGCTCAACGTGAACCAGACCTGACGCGCACAGCACAGTGAAATGAGATTTCATCTAACAGAGAGGAGGTTACATAACTGGAAATCAGCCCATTAGCAATAACAAAACAATCAGGAGGGCAGAAAGACAGACAGCTCCATTCTCAGCTGTGGGTCCGGGTTCTGATCGGGGCTGGGCTGGCAATTAAGAGCAGGGCACAGTAGAGATGCGATTCTAAGTAACTCGATGGGATGGTTCCCCTGGCAGCGCCAGGAGGCTGGAGGGCTCTGAGGACCAGCTTCTTTTCCTCCAGAAACCAAGCCAGCCTTGCCTTTCTGCTCCCTCTCTGACCTCCAAGAACAGCTATTGTCAGTCCCACTGGCCCTCAAATATTTCTACCGGACTCAGAAAGGAATGTGGGAAACGGTCAGAAAGCGCACGTCATTGCCGTAACTACATTCCCGCATACCTGCTGCATACAGAGAGATGTAGGGAGAGAATGGGAAAGCTCTCTACTTGACAGTGACATGCAGGAACAAATAATGATTGTTATTCACCCACCTGACAATGGAAAGAGCTATGATACAAAAGGACTGCTTCCAAACCAGTCGTTACAATAACTCTGCTAGAGCAAGTGGAAGACAAAGGATTATCCCCCACACATACACACACCCACTCTCCACAGACAGACAATAAAAGGCAGAAAGGGCAACTCAACGCCAGCAGTGAGTTCTGTAGCTAGTTATACATCAAAATCTCCTGGAGACCTTTATTTATTATCTGAGATGGGGCCACACTGCGTTGCCCAGATTGGCGTGCTGTGGCTGTTCACAGACAGGATCATAGCACATTGCAGCCTTGACCTCCTGGGCTCAAGGGATCCTCCCTCCCCAGTCTCCTGAGTAGCTGGAATGACAGGCGTGGGCCACCACCCCCGGCTCAATAAGGACCTTTTAAAAACTCATTCAGTGTTTCCAACCCCAGAAACCAGATTCTGTGGTCTGAGGTGGAGCTTGGAGGCCACACACTGGCAACCTAGGAGCCCGACTCAGGGCTGAGCCTGGGTAACCACTGATGAGCCCCACAGAAGCCTTGCCTGGACTTCCTCTCTCCTTGAGTCACACAAAAGGTGCGACCTTCAGTCCTCAGTGGCTCAGCTTCATTTCACCTAATCCAGGGTGGCTGCAAGAATGGAAAAAAAGTTTCATAAGATGAGAAGACATTAAGATTTCAAGCTCCATGTTTTTATAGATATCAAACACCTATTCAGTGCACCTGCATACTCAGCACTGTTCTAAACACTTTACAAACAGCAATTCATGTCATTAGTGCAACACTTCTACCAATTCCCTGGGGTGGGTACTGTGGTTATCACTCCACTTACAAAGAGGAAACTGACGCATGGAAACATTCAGTGACTTGCATGCCATTCAGTCAAAGTCAAGCAATTAAGTGGTGGAGCCAAGATCTCAACTCAGTCGGCTTTTGAGTGTGCACACGTGCACACTTGTGTATTTTGCTCACAAGCGATTTGAAAACACCTGTTCATGCCTGTAATCCCAGCACTCTGGGAAGCCGAGGCAGGCAGATCACCTGAGGTCAGGAGTTCAAGACCAGCCTAACCAACATAGAGAAACCCCATCTCTACTAAAGATACAAAAAATTAGCCAGGCGCGGTGGTGCACGCCTGTAATCCCAGCTACTCGGGAGGCTGAGGCAGGAGAACTGCTTCAACCCGGAGGCAGAGGTTACAGTGAGCCAAGATTGCGCCATTGCACTTGAGCCTGGGCAACAAGAACAAAATCCTATCTCAAAAAAAAAAAAAAGAAGAAGAAGAAAGAAAGAAAAAGAAAACCCGTGATCAACAAAACTGTGAGCCGCTTGAAGCAGGAGTGGAGTTTTAGTCCACTGGCACCAGGAGCAAGGCCTCAGTGAATTTCACTGAACCAAGGGCCACTGCTAACCTCTCCTGAAAGTCTGCTCTGTGCTGGCACCGGGCGAGGTATTCTCACATCAAGTTCAGCGTCAGCTCTCACCCAACCCTGACTCACACAGACATCCCCGTTCTCCCTGTCTCTCTCCGTCACAGAACAGTGACAAGCCTCAGAAACAGAGTGGATATTCACAGGCAGGCACCCTGTGAGCTTTTCAGACTGCTCCTGCCTTCCACGGCCCTGAGCCACTGCCACTTTCTGTTCGGTGGCATTCTTGGACTGTGTCCCTTGACAGGAGGAAAGAAGGGGGTCCTAAGACAAGGGAGGGATGGAGTCACCAGCCCCAGTCACAGCAGGCAGGTTTTGCAGGGATCTCGGGGTTGGGTCTCCCTGTGCAGCGTTCTCAGCCAACCCAACCCCGTTTCATTCCCCTCCTCTCTTACCTCCACTCTGTCCCTTGCTGACTGGTAGCCACTGAGTGTTTACTATAGCTGGGCCCTTTCGCAGGATGAGACAAAGGAACATCAGAGCACTTGAGCTTTGGTGAAGTTAAAGTTACTGTTGGCCGGGCATGGTGGCTCAGGCTTGTAATCCCAGCACTTTGGGAGACTGAGGCAGGAGGATTGCTTGAGCCCAAGAGTTCCAAACCAGCCTGGGCAAAATAGCAAGATCCTGTCTCCATCAAAAAAAAAAAATTAATTAGTCAGACACAGAGGCACACACCTGTGGTGCCAGCTATTAGAAAGGATCACTTAATCCCAGGAATCTGAGGTTGCAGTGAGCTGTGATCACATCATTGCGCTCCAGCCAGGACAACAGAGCAACACCTTGTCTCTGAAAGAATAAAGTTACACACAAAGAAATGACCAATTTTCGAAATCACAGATGCCCCATTTACTCTAAAGTGATTCTTACACATTGTATACCTGTATCAAAATATCTCATGTACCCCATAAATATATACACCTACTATGTACCTATTAAAATTCTTTAAAGAAAATAAATAAATAAAGTTATACTCGGCCCCAACTCAGGATGCGACCACGGCTCCTTGTGGCACCGAGATGATGTCCAACTCCCTGGCTGGCCTTGCAGGACTCCCCAGCCATGCAGCAGTGTCCCTCAATGACCTCAGCATACACGCTCAGCCCTCCTTTATCCCAGCATCCTAACTCGTCTATTTCCATCTATCCTTCTGACAGTCTATTCCCAATGCCATGCCAGAGAGATCCTGCTCAAATGTAAGTTAGACCATGCCCCTCCTCTGTTCAGTGCCCTCCATGGGCCCAAGATTCCTGCCCCGGTGTGGGTGGGTCTGGCTTAAGCAGGTGACCCCTTTTAAAAGAGTCTAGAGGTCAGAGACAGAGGAAGTCAGAGAGATTCTAAGCAACAGAGATGCCCTCTAAAACTGCCATGTTGTGAAGAGGGCCAAGTGGCAGGAAAAAGCAAGTGGTCTCTGGGAGCTGAGGACGGCTCCGGGCTGACAGCCAATGAGGAAGCAGCGATCTCAGTCCTACAGCTGCAAGGACCCAGTGCTGCCAACAACCAGTGAGCCTGGAAAAGGATGCTGAGCCCCAGCTAAGGTGGCAACCCCCACCGACATCTCGGTTTCAGCCTGGTGACACCCTAAGCAAAGGGCCCAGTGAAAACACAGCAGACTCCTGACCCTCAGACATGGCGGGATAATAAGTTTATGTTGTTTGAAGCCATCGTGTTTGCTGTGTGTTACACAGCAATAGAAAATGAATACACCCTCCCATGGCTCCCCTCTCATGCAGAGTAAAAGAAAAAGTTTGAACATCACCTCCCACTGCTCCTGCCCTCAATCACCCTGAGTCAGCTGCACGGGAGAGGAGCAAAAGGAATTCCCTAAATGATGGTAAGCGTTAGCAACTATGCTACAGACCTAGCAAGAAAACAGATTAGAGGAGTTGAGCGATCCCTAGAGGACTTTCCAAACCAAACCACTGGGACTGATAGATTACCAAGCAGGCTGAACTGTGCTGCAATGAGACGTAGAGTTCTGCAAGGTGGGGATCAATTAGTGACAGGCACTGTATTAGGTCGGGCAAGCTTATCTGTAGAGACAAATATACCCCCCAAAAGTCAGTGGCTTACAGTCAACACGTTTATTCCTTTCTGGTGTAGCGGCCTTGAGCAGACATTCGTATTGAGAGTGACTCCCCCATCACATTCATCAGGGCCCTGGTTGACAAATGCTCCCCCATCTTCAGCACCTGTCTTCCAAGCTGCTGGTGGTCACCCTCCCAAGCACACAGAATGGGGGAAGGCACAGAGAAGCCTGGAGGAGGCTTTTATGAGCCAGGACTGGAGGCAGCATACATCATTGCCACTCACAGGGTCACACCTAACCGGAAGATAGGCTGGGACATGCAGCCTGCCTGAGGTCCAAAGGAGGGGAGAATGGACGCTGATGGAGAACTAGCAGTCTTTACCTTAGGTGCTGGGAGGGATGGAATCCAATTTTGAGGACCTGAAGCTTATATAACTAGAGGACTTCCTTAATGAAAAGAATATAGAACTACAAACACAAAATTGCTAGGGCTCCTTCCAGGGCCCTCAAAGGGGCCTGGGCAAGTGAAAGATACTGAAGCTTGAACTCAATTCAACTCATGGAAAATCTGCCCATGGGTACTATCACGGTTACGAATGCTAGGCCCCAAATAGACCCAACGGTATGGGAGCTCAAACAAGACAGCAGACCTCTTTCTTTCTCATGGTAACACAGGCATCTACTACCACGTGACGCTTCCTTCAACAGGCAGCTTCCACCCTACGGCCTAAATTGGCTGATCACACTCCTGCCACCACATCTGCATTTCAGCCGGCAAGAATGAAGAAGGAGGCATGGGATGGCACATGCCTAGCCTGTTATGGCAAAATCCAGATGTGGCACGTCACATCTGCCCACCTCCTGATAGCCAAGCCTCATCACAATGACTGCACACAGCTATCGGGGAGGAGGACAGGAACTGTAGCTATAGCTGGGCACCAACAGATGCAGCTAAAACTTCTCTTACTACTGAGAAGAGAAGGAGGGACTCTGGGACACAGTCCTTCCTTCTGCCTCCATCACAGGTACATAGAAAACAAAGCCGATAAAAAAATAAACAAATTACTATTCCAAGAGACATCTAAGTTGTATCGTAAAAGATATGTAATCATAATACACTAAATGGCTTAGCTGTGAATAATATTACCTAGAAACCTAAACACTGATTCTTATTTAACCAAAAATTATGAAAAGCTTTGGAGGGAAAGTGGAGGGAAAGAACTGGGTCTGTGGAGAGGGGCAGGGATGAATGGAAAAATTAATCATCAACCTGAGGGGAAAGTCGAGAGATAACACCGAAAATTGAAACATCAGGGAATAGTAGTACACACAGGTCATTTAAAAATATGAAGGCTAAAACGCAGAATAAATATTAGCTAATAGAGTTGAAAGAGGTTGCCTCTGGGAATATGAGACAGGAAGATAGGAAGTGATGATTTTATTATAATTTTTATAGTAGTTTTAGAATTTTTAAATTTATATATATAAATTATTTTAAGAAAAATAAAAATTTAAGGTACAGTATAGGTATAAAAGAAATGCTGAGGCTGGGTGCAGTGGCTCACACATGTAATCCCAGCACTTTGGGAGGCCAAGACGGTGGATCATGAGGTCAAGGGTTCGAGACCAGCCTGGCCAACGTGGTAAAACCCTGTCTCTTCTAAAATACAAAAATTACATTAGCCAGGCATGGTGGTGCACACCTGTAATCCCAGCTACTCAGGAGGCTGCAGCAGGAGAATTGCTTGAACCCAGGAGGCAAAGGTTGCAGTGAGCTGAGATCGTGCCATTTCACTCCAGCATGGGCAACACAGCAAGACTCCATCTCAAAAAAAAAGAAAAAAGAAAAAAAAAAGAAATGCTGGTAGTATAGCAAATAATATTTTAAATTTTGCAAATGTGAGAGAGTGAAGTCAGTGTGACTACAATCCACTCTTTCAACTTTCTATCTCAAAGGTCCCCAAACTCAGTGTTTCTCAAAATGTGATCAGTGAACCCTCTAAATGAGAAGAGCCCAGGCAGCTTGTGTTACATACAGATTCTTGGCACCACTCTCATGGTATTCGGCACACTGAGGTGTACGAACTATCTCCTTTGTAAAATCTTTGCTCCAGCCAAGCTTGTCCATGCTCTTGTTTCCCAAAAACCTTGGACACATTTCTGGCTCCAAACTTTTGCCTGTTCTCTCCAGGGAAGCCATCCCTTTTCCCCTCTAGCTTGAGTGCTTCCTGACCATCATGTGACCAGCAAAGAGAAACCAAAAAGGTTGCCAACCCCAGTCAGCTGACTCAACCCCAGTCCTGACCATGTGCCACGTCACTGCCCATCCTGCTTGGTAGTTGCCATCGTATCCAGCATTGGGCTGGTCCCCTGGGTAGTACTAGTTGACCAGTGGGCTGATGGATTGAATTCAGTAGGTTATGTTCTGGGCTAGGAAATGCAGGTAAATACCCCATAAAGGGCAACCCTGACTTAACACTTCACACAGCCTCCCATGAAGGGCAGTGTATGAGGCTCCTGTGGCTGCTGTAACAAATAAACCACATGGCTTAAAACCAGCACACGTTCATCTCACAGTTCCAGAGCCAGAAGCCAGAGTTTGTTTCACTGGGTCAAAACCAAGGTGTCAAGAGGGCCACGCTCCCTCTGGAGGTTCTAAGGGAAAATCCATGCTTTGCTCCCTCCAGCCTCCAGTGACTTCTAGCATCCTTTGTCTTGGGATCCCTGAAGAGCACTCTGATCCTCAAGGCCAGCCTCTTCACACTCTCTCTGCTCCGTTTTCACATTGCCTCATCCGTGGGTGTGAAAAGCACCTGCTGCCTTCTCTTATAATGGTTCACATGATAGCATTTAAGACCCACCTGGATAATTCAGGATAATGTCCCCTTATTAAGATTCTTTTTTTTTCCCCATTTATTTATTTTATTGCATTTTAGGTTTAATGTAACCACATCTCAAAACCCCTTCTTCCAAATAAGGTAGTATTTCATAAGGCAGTAAGTTCCGTGGGTTTGGACATGGTATCTTTGGGGGCCATTGTTCAGCCCACTACAGGCAGTGTCTTAACTCACAGAGCTGCCTCACCAGCAGGTGCCCCCAGCGCCATCTGGTCAAAGTGCTCACGGGCGGCGCCTGCAGATTCAGCCCTGGAAGCAGTGGTTCCAACGCTGGCTGCACATGAGAATCACCTGAGGACTTATAAAAATATCCTGCCCACCCCCAAACCTTCTGATTCTATTGTCTGAGGCATGGGTATTTTTAAACCTCCCGGGCGATTCTCATAGGTATAGCCGAGCTGGAGAACCACAGCACAAAGTGCCTTGGGGAACCAGGGGGGGGCCGCAGCATTCCCTTCAGCTGTTTGTAGCTCAGCCTCTCTTTCCTGACTATTCAACCAATCCAGGAATCCCAGAGTCCTTCTTCTGACACCTGGAAATAAGATGAAGAGTCCAGGCTGACAGGCGGGGGCTGAGCGGAAGGGCTCAGGCAAAGCTTGTTCTTTTCCTGTCTAACTGCCAGGAGCCCCACACTTGCTCCCTCTTCCCCTAACTGGGCTGTAATCTTGATTGTTCCAGCACAGATCTAATCCCTGCACTTCCAGGTAAGAAAGGAATGAAAAGGCAATGAGGCGAGCAGGGGCCCTGGGCAGAGGAATTACTGAAGAGCGCAACCAAAATCCATATATATATATGGAATTGTCCCACCCCAGTCTCATTCCACACCCACACACACACACCAACACTCATACTGTGAAACACATGCACATACACACACAAATGCACATGTAAAGTCACTCTAGCTGCCTGTCAGGAGTTGGCACCCTAGCCCACCTCTGGGAAAACAGATGTACAAAAAATGGAGCCGGAGCAAAGAAAGGCACAAGCCAGTTGTCCTCGCCTGTGGCCGGTAGACAAACAGATGTTTCTTACGCTCCACGGGCAGGGCAATGCCAGTGCCTAGAATGTAATCTAACTGCCTAAATAGGCTCAAGGCCATGTCACAGTTTCCTGGGAACAGGACCAGTTTGGCATTGCAGAGCTCAAAAGTGACCTCTGGGGTTTGGCAGCAACTGGCTGCCATTTGGAGCCAGGAGACCCTTACTGAAAGGTGGAGGGGTCACGCCGAGGTCCTCCTCCTGCAATAAAGCTGTTTATACAGCCTCAGACTCCTCAGAGATGTGCGGGGAAACACCAAGAGGCAGCAGACTACGGAGGTTAGGAGCATGGCTATGGAGCACACCTGCCCTTGACCTTCACCCACATGCTGGGGGTCCCCATCATCACAGTGCACCCCTCTGGACTGCAAAAGAAGGCAGGCTGGTTTACAGGCAGGGGCAGGAAAGAGCCCTGGACCGGGAAACTGGGCTCTCCTCAGAACAGCTGTGTGGCCTGCAACAAGTCACTTCACCTCTCTGAACTCAGAATCTTCATCCACAAGGTAGAGGGGTGGGCTCAGGAAGCTAAATCCCTTCCTGAGCTAAGGTTGGGTCAACTAGCTTTCTTACTTTTTTTTTTCTTGTTTCTACATAATATATTTAGTTAGTTCTTCAGATTTCTGGTACTTTCCTAACTCTTAAAGTACCTCTGTATCTGTCAGCTACTATCAGTAGCCTGCTGCTTAACTACCGCAAACCCCCAGCAGCAGACAAAATTAAAAAATGACAGCTCACATGCCTGCATGGAGGAGTTGATGTGGGCTAAGCTTGCTGTGGCATCTGTAGACCTGCCGGGGCTCTCTGGGCTGCTCAGCTGGGGCACCTCTGCCCCATGTCGCTCATCCTCCCCATCTCTGCAGCCAGCAGGTCGGCCCAGGCACATTCCTTCCAGGGAGACAACAAGACTGCAAGCAGAAACATGCAAGGCCTTCGAGGTCCAGGCTGGAAGCCTCAGGCTCACTTCCACCTTATTCTATTGGCCGAAGCAGGTCCCATGACTAATCCCAGATTCAAAACATAAGGAAATCAAATCCACAAAGTCACATGGCAAATGGCATGGATACAGAGAAGGGGAAGAATGGAGGCTGTTAGTGCGCTCTACCACAGCCTCTCCAAGACAGGGAGAAGCAGCACCACCCAAGTGAGGCCAATGGTCCATCCTCCTGCGCCTGAAGGAGATTTTGGGAGAATCAGCCGCCTCCTACAAATGTGCAGGTTCCTCTTCCAGTGATGCAGCCTGAAGAGAACTCTGGGCTCCAGATACTATTGTCTTGCTCCACTCCAAATGCCATAGCCTCTGGGTCTCCTAGGGTCCTGTGTCCAGGGTGAAAAGTGTCACCTCACGGGTGATGGAGCAAAGCAGCAGAACCTGCCAGGCTTGGGCCTCGAAGGCTCTTGGTACCTGGATTTGACTGGAACCAAGCAGGAGAAGGCTCCTGAGAGAGGGGTAGGAGAACCAGGAGGTAGGGGGTGGGCACAGTCTCCAGGGACCTGCGATGCTGAGCAAACACCCGGCCAGGGCTCGATCTCAGCATCAGAAAACCTGATTCAAGTCCTGGTTCTGCCCTGACTACCGGGGGCCTCAGATAACTCAGTCGATTCCTCATGGCTTACCTCCGTATCTAGCAAACAGAGATGTGCTGTGTTCCTTACAGGTTGGGATTAGGCTGTTTACATGAAATGGACTTTACCAAGTGCCACTAAATGTCCTTTGAAGTTGTGTGCCACCCTGCAGCCCCAGGCATCTTTGCCCATCCTGCTCTGGGAGGGGAGGGGAGTGACATTTTCCATCTCCCTCCACCTCCCCAGATACTGCCCCATCTCCGAGCACTGCCAGTTCTCAGGGTGGGTTGTGGTATCCTCCACCCCTTTCCCTGGCTACTGCCTGGCTGGCTTTCCCACTGTGGCCCCCACTGTTGGCAGGCCTCCACGAACACCCTCCCTACTCGTTGGGCTCCTTCCTAATGTTCAATTGCTGACTTCTGGGTTTGATTTTTTTTTTTTTTAATTTCCGGTTCTCTGGCTGCCCTTTCTATAGGCTATGCCCCTGGCCACTCCACCCTTGACTGGTTTAGATTTGCCATCAGCATCTCTTGGCTTGATTCCTTTGGTCTGTCCCAGCAGGGTGGCCTCACACACCCACATTAAAGGTCAACTCTTGGATGGTATTATAGCCGAGCAGCTGGAAAAAGTCTCAGAAGCTGATTTCCCTTTTTCTAGCTACGAAATCTTTCTTTTATCCACCAACTCCCAGGTGAGTCCCTGGGCCTCCAAATGGGCTGTTCCCTGTTGCCTCAAAGAATGGCTCCTTTTAAAACCTCATCTGGACCCATCTCCCTGAGTGATCTCCACCTCCCTTGAGAACACAAACCACCAAATCTATTCCCTGGGCCTTGCTCAGTGGCAAATGCTCACCACTGGAGGCCTCAGGAAAAGACAGGGTTATGAGGGACAGGAGGGGGCCTCCCAGACCTCATTTTCCCAGCCATACAGGCAGTACCCAGTGTTCACCAGCTCCTTGCTGCCCTTCTCAAAGCTGATGGGCAGGGGCCAGAGGGAAGGGCGAAGGGAATGCTTCCTGACTTCATGAGTATCTCTACAGGGCCCAGAGTGGAAGGAGAGAAGACCCTGTCCTGCCAGCCGTGCCAGCTGATGGACTTCATCCAGAGATGGGCACCTGTCTTCAGGGTGTCCCCTGCCCAGGCCTGTCAGATTCAGGTAAGCCTCTGACCACCAAACTCTGAGAGGTAGGTCCCAGTCTCTCCTCTACTCCAAGATCAACAGATTAGATGTTTCTGTCCTCCAGTTGGCAAATACATATTAATGCGCTCCATGTGACAAGTAGGGGTGGGGTTGGGGTATTGCCAAGCTCAATAAAACAGACAGGGTCCCTGCCCTCATAGAGCTTACATCTCATGGGGTCCCAGAGATCATAAACAGCTGGAGCAACAGATGATTAAAATTATTTCAGACTATGAAACGTTCTGTCTAGAAAATACATACAGTACTGTAATACAGTCCAGCGGAGCAGGGGCCTACTCATGATGGGTCAGCCAAAATGCCTCTTAGAGGAGGTTAGTGATATTTAAGCGGAGACCCACAGGATAAGGAGCTGGAGGAATAGCAGGCAGAGGTGCTGGCTGCAAGCACAAAGGTCCTGAGGCAGAGAACACCTGGTGTGTCCTAGGAAGTACAAGAGGCGCCCTGTGTCTAGAACAGTGAGAGAAGAGGAAGGCAGAGACCGCTGGGGAGGCAGGCAGGGCCTGCTCACCAGGATGGGGAGCCACAGAAGATGCCAGGTTTCTTTCAACTCAATGGGGAAGCAGTCACTGAAGGGTTTTAAGCCGAGCACCAACATGATTAGGGTTTTGAAAAGATCTCTCCAGTGGTGTGGAGAAAAGACAAATAAACCTTAAATCAGAACAGAGGAGCCAGGGTAGCCAGAAGAGAAGGCTTCCTGATAAACAGGACCAGCTAGAAAGGGACTTGCTAGAAATTTCTACTTTCTTGAAAGAAATAAGATGGAATCATTTATGTAAAATGCTCTATAATTGTCTCACCTTGGAACAACAGTCTCATTCTGGTTTCCACATGAGCTGTGTCTCAGCTGATTCTATAAAGCAGAGAAAATATCTACCTGCTCTGACTTTTTAAATTGAATAGAGAGTAAATTTTTGAAGCTTTGAAGACATTACAGGAATTATGTTTAAACAAGCCAACAGATAGGTGTTGAGGCATTTCCTGCAAGCCACGCTCTGTGGAAAATACAAAGTTCTTTTTGCAAAAGCAGCCGCTCTCTTCAAGGAGCTTATGCTCTGATTTGGGGAGGGATGACAGAATGTGTATACAAAACATTTCATCACAATCTGGTATGAAGTTCAGTTCAAGACAAACAACAGGAGAAATGTCATAAAGTTGTGCCTAAGAACTTGCTACGTGGACTTTAAAGAAAATGCCCAGGACTGTTGGAAGGAGGGAAAAGTCATACCAGGCAAAGCACAGCTGCCTTCGAGCCAGGCTCTGGCCCTACCATGAGAATTGGGAAGGACACCCCAGTGGGCGAACGGCTCAGTCAAAAGCACCAACAGCGGGAAGTGCAGGCTGTGTTTGAGGGACCCCTGGACATAGCCCTGTCTGGCCCCTGATTGCTGCAAATATTCTCACTCACAGGCGTACTCGTGTGAACAGGGGCTATCTGTAATCCCTGAAGCTTCTACAGTCTCTGTGCTCTCTAAGCACAAAGAAAGAAAGAAAACAGCACAGAATTACTAAGATAAAATTAGGTCTGAAAGAGCCTTTATTTAGAATAAGATTTAAAAAATGACAAATTATTATTGGAGCCTTGGAAATTCAGGACCTTTTCTACTAAGATTGCTTTAGGCAATTTGCCAGAAATGCTTACATAGAAATTCCCCTTTCACTTAGCACACCCTGTAACCTCCACCATCCCCCACCAGCCACAGTCCCTCCCAGAGCCTGGAACCGAAGCCTCATGAATTCCAAATCTTTCCCTGAGCATGAGAAAACAAGCAATTGATTTGGATTAGATTTCCAGAGAACAGAAGGAGTGAGTCAGTCTATGGGACAGACCCTGGGGATGCCCCTCATACCCCATTGAGGACATGGAAAACACCGAGGACGGTGACCGACGTGACCTGGCACATAAAAACCACCTCTGATTCATGTATGCACTTGGGTTCCTGCTGTCGTGGGCATTTCCCTCCTATGAACCCCCATGCTGCGCGCCCCAGTGGGGCCAGTGGCTCTTCTGCTTTGGCTGGGACTGTGCCCTTGAAGAACACTGACAAAGCTGCAGAGTTTTGTGGCCCAACAGATCAAATGTGAATTCCATAAATTTGCCGAACTGCTTCCAGTTATCAGTAGATCAGTGCTGGTTTGAGCAGGGCAGGACCCAGGGTCTCCAACCTGGCCTCCCAGAGTCTCATGTGTGCTCCGTGAACTACGTCCACATTGGCAGAGGCTCGTGTTTGAATTCCCAGCCACGGCTGAAACTATACTGTATTCACAAGTGTGCCCCCTGGTGCCGAGCAGGTCTGGGGAGGGGGATGCAGGAGAAATTCCCCTAGTTTGGGACAGGACCACCCTCCAGCCACCATGTCATCAAGTATCTATCCCAGAGAAAAGCTTCAGAGGCCACTCAGTACAGTGGGTTGCAAACGTGTAGTCACCTTTCCTGCAAAAGAACTCTTACCTAAAAAGCCAAACCTGGCCCCAGCCTCTACCCACCATGGGAGCCAAGAGATCCAACAACAACCATTTCTAGTCTCCAGAGCTGCCTTTTCCCAGCTCACGCCCCGGTCACCAGGGAGGAGGCGCTGCTCTTGATGCCATCTGCCGCTGCTCCTCACACCCGGAGGCCCACCTTCCTCAACCCTCACCCATCTCTTAGACCCTGCTACTCAGAAAGACACAGAAATGCCCCTTTTGGGGATTCCTTTTGCCAGCCCATGCTTGATGACATTCCCACCCAGGCTATTCTCAAGGCCAAGCACTGGCCTTCAAAATCACAGCAGCCAACCACCCACCAACCACCACCAGCTTGGCAGGCAAGGCACAGACCTCCAGCCCTCGTGGCCCCTGCCAGGCCCTCTCTCCCAGGAAGGAAATCCCTGTCCTCCAGAAGTCCCCACCTCCAATCAAAACCAGGGACCATGGTCCCTGGGTATTGGTTTTTCATTCTAAAACTCAAAATTATTCACAAACCCCTAAGGCAAGAAGGCCAGAATTCCAAATGGGAAAGTTTAGCTGCTTTCTTAAGATGGAGAGAGAAAAAAGCTTGCCTCAATCTTTGGAGTCTCTCACGGCAGTCAGAGCAGAGCATGAATTAATGGATAAGCTAAAACCTCAATGGATTATCCCACCACACAAATGAAAATAAATGAATGCAGGGCTTTTCCGGGAAAGGAAGCCAGGACCCTCCACCCACATCACTCACCTTTACAACCCCTGAAGGCCAGTGGTTTGAAAACCATTGAGTGCTCCATCCTCCCACCTGGACCCCCGACTCCCACACTTTGTTTTACAGGTGAGGCAAGCCAGACGCCCCCTTCAGCTCTAACAGAATATGACATTTGACACCAGCTCTGGTACCTGAGCAGATGCCTCTTAGTCCTTGGCAGGTACTCTGACACCTCCCCAGGAGCTATCCAAGGACAAAGAGAAAGAAGAGACAGGACTTCCTCCTCTACCGCTACGGGCAGAGAGGCGCCTCCTTTACCTATTCGGGACTATTTGTCTGCGTGGGTTGGGGTTTGTCTGCTCCAGATCTGAGCCTCTCATTTCGGAGACTGCTAAGTAATTGGAAGAGCTCAGGACCTAGGAGGGACCTGTTCGCTGCCCCAAGATCACCTGAGAGAAGTCAGAAGGGTATGTGAGACACTCCAGGAATCTGCCAAGCAGAACTCCTCTTCTAGAAGCTGTCAGAAATGTTACCAGGGGCTGGAGGATGTTTACTTAACATGAACCATTGTTCCTGGAGGAGGGGAAGGAAGCTCTATCAAGAGACACATGCAACCAAATGTTGGCAGAAGAGGCAGTGTCTGCAAATCACTGGTGGGACGCATGGGATGCTTAATACAAATCCCAGAATGTCTGAAGCCATCTGGCTAGCAGGTATGAGTTTAAGAGGAAATAAATATTTTGGTTTGGAGAAAAACTGAATTGTGAGGAATTCTAATATGGTGAAAGAGTATTAGTCAGGACATGCTGCCATAACAAATCTTGAAATCTTAATCAGATTAATTTTAAATCTGAAGGCTTAATATAACAAAGATTTCTTTCTCATTCACAAAGAGGCTGCTGCATGTCAGATGAGCCTCCTCCATCTTGTTACTATGCTCAACGGAAAACATGGCCATCAGGGTAAGGAAAGAGATTTAAAAAGCACACTGAGGCCAGGCGCAGTGGCTCATGCCTATAATCCCAGCACTCTGGGAGGCTGAGGAGGGAGAAATATTTGAGCCCAGGAGTTTGAGAACAGACTGTACAACATGGCAAAACCCTGTCTCTCTAAAAAAAAAAAAAAAAAAAGAAACACAAAATATTAGCCAGGTATGGTGTACACCTGTAGCCCCCGCTACTCAGGAGGCTGAGGTGGGAGGATCACTTGAGCCTGGGAGGCAGAGGTTGCAGTGACCGGTGATTCTGATGCACTACACTCCAGCCTGGATGACAGAAAAAGACTCAGTCTCAAAAAGAAAAGATAAAACTAAAAAGGCATGCTCTGTCTTAACCGTGTCTGCATGGAAATGACTCCATCACTTCCATTCACAGCCCGCTGGAGAGAGTCAGGTGCAGCCCTGGCGTAATGCCCAGGGAGACAGCGTATGACATGTACAAGGCGCGTGTGGATATCTGATGAGCACCATCTCGGCCACGTTAGATTTAAACTCCCAACTGTTTGTTAAAATATCTCATCTTTTCCCTGTGATACTGAGCTCCTGGCCTCCAAAGAGTCCACCGATTTCCCTTTTGTCCAGAGCTCCTGTCAGACATGACTAAAGCATATTGTCCCAATGGGTTCCACTCAGCTCAGGTCTCACAAAAGCACTGCCCAGAGAGATACCAAAGGAAAATATGACTTTTCCTCATTTGACACCCTTGATGGCAAATGAGACACCCAGAAAGGCTAGGCAATGGTGATGGGTGACAGCTTCTCATCCAACACGTTTGTGGAGCCTTCACTACATACCAGGCACTGTGCTCTGTGCCCAAGAAATAACAGGAGCCAGGCGCCGTGGCTCACGCCTGTAATCCCAGCACTTTGCGAGGCTGAGGTGGGTGGATCACTTGAGGTCAGGAGTTTGAGACCAGCCTGGCCAACATGGTGAAACCCCATTTCTACTAAAAATACAAAAATGAGCCAGGCATGGTGGCACACATCTGTAATCCCAGCTACTAGGGAGGCTGAGGCACAAGAATTGCTTTAACCCAGGAGGCAGAGGTTGCAGCGAGCTGAGATTGTACCACGGCACTCCAGCCTGGCTACAGAGCAAGACGAGAAAGAGAGAAAGAGAGAAAGAAAGGAAAGAAGGAAGAAAAGAAGGAAGGAAGGAAGGAAGGAAGGGAGGGAGGGAGGGAGGGAGGGAGAAAGGAAGGAAGGAAGGAAGGAAGGGAGGGAAAGAGAGAGAGAGAGAAAGAAAGAGAGGAAGGAAGGGAGAGAGGAAGGAAGGGAGGGAGGAGAAAGGAAAGGAAAGGAAAGGAAAGAAACAACAGGGAATCCAAACGACATGGCTCCTGCTCTCAAGGGACTTAGAGTCTAGTCAGGGGGCAGGCACTAATCAAATCTCTCCCCGAATATACCACTACTAGCAAAGGTAAGTGCCATGAATGAACAGAATAGGGAGTGATGGCCGAATGCTAACGTGGATCCAACCTTGCCTGGGTCAGTGAGGACTCCGCTGAAGAAGGGAGGTGGAGCCGGGTAGGAAGCCTGAGTAAGGGGAAGCCAGGCAGAGCATGAGGCGAAGGGAAGAGGGCTCCAGGGAGCAGGCCCAGCAGGTGCCAAGGCCCTGAGGAGGGAAGCATGTGGAGCGTGTGAGGAGCTGCAAGGTGGCCGCCGTGGCTAAGCTCAGAGTTCAAGAGTGCTCCTGGGTGCCACAGCCTCGGGGCATGCAATGTGTATGGAAAACCAGGTGTTTTGTTGTTGCTGTTGTTTTATTTATTTATTTATTTATTTATTTATTTTTAATTTAGTGAGACAGAGTCTCACTCTGTTGCCCAGACTAGAGTGCAGTGGCACAATCTTGGCTCACTGCAGCCTCTACCTCCTGAGTTCCAGCGATTCTCCTGCCTCAGTCTCCCAGATAGCTGAGATTACAGGTGCACACACCAAGCCCAGCTAGTTTTTGTATTTTTAATAGAGATGGGGTTTCACCATGTTGGTCAGGCTGATCTCGAACTCCTGACCCCAGGTGATCCACCCACCTCAGTCTCCCAAAGTGCTAGGATTACAGGTGTGAGCCACCGCGCCCAGCTGTGTTTTATTCTTAAATGAGCGCAGGCTCCTTTCAAGATTGCTGAAGTGCACAGTGGTTGCAGTTTGATACTGGTTGTTTAGTCAGAATGAGGGACATGTGTGTGGGTCCTTCCTGGTGCCGGCGTGAAATGGCTCCTGATCAGTCCCCTGACCCAGCTCCCACGTGTCTTTCCCTCCCAAAGCGAGGGCTCCAGACAGACCCTTAGCCACACTTCCAAGGAAAACTTGCAGAAAAGTCAGACACAGGCTTACTAGAAAAAGAAACCCGTAAAGTTCCAAAAGGCCTCCACGCTGTCAAACACCTCTGATGCCTCCAACCCCACTGACATGAGAAAAAAAAAATGTTTAAACAAAATAGGAATTAGGAATAAGTGTTTACCAAGGAAGGCCAAATGCAAAAGTTATACCAATGGTCCAGAAGGCACTGAGGGCCTGGGTGAGAACTGAGGGGAACCAGACTGGCTGAAGGAGGCCCCGAACTTGTGACTCTTCTCTGACTGGGGTCTGCCACCGGGGCTTCCTGCTTCCTGAGGGGGCCTGGCCATTGGTCTGACATCAGACTTGTAGCTCTACAAGCCTCTGACAAACTGTCTCCTGCCTCGGTCTCCAGCCCCTCCCACCCCAGGCCCCTCACTCACTCTCCCAGCTCCAGCCACCTCAGACCTTTCCCAATTCCTCAAACACGTTAACTCTTACCTCAAAGCTTCCCGGAAGTTCTTCCCCAGCTGGGAACATGCTCAGCCACTGTTCCTCACCCTTGTCCTCTCAGGGAGATGCTCCCTGACCCTCTCTGACATGGCCCACCACTGTCCCTCCAGTGCCCAGCACAGCGCCTGATGCACAGGAGGGAGGGGCTCGACCACTGTTTCCGGAATCAAGGAACAATCCAACTGCAGAACTAGGGCTTATGTGTCTCAAAGCCGGGAGCTAGCGTCTGATTTATTCACAGCTACATCCCCAGCACCTGGAACAGATACTTGTTCTACGAATGTACAAACTTCCAAGCCAGAATGGGCAACTCGGAGGTTAGTCTAATGCCCTCTTTTTCCAAGTAGGAAACTGAGGCCCAGAGAAACCAAAGACCTGCCCGTGGTTTCACAGTTCAAACAGCTGGACTGGGCTCGAGAGCCAATGAATGAAGTCATCTGTAACAACCCTCCTGTTCTCTTCCCTCCATTCTGTCCCCACCCACCTTCACCAGCCAGATTTATTTGGAGAAAAACACATTCAGGTACTGAGCCTTTCTGGAAGCATCTGCCCAAAGCATTTATGTATATATGAAAGTATTTATTTGCTTATTCCCCGCCCTGCTCTAAAAAAACCTGCAGGCAGTTTGCCCACTGCAGCTGATGTCAATGCTGGATTTTCCAAACTCAAGAACAAAACACAAAGTTAAAAAGCCCATTTAGAAGGAGGGCTGATAGCGCCTCAGACAGAATCAGCTTCCTTAGTCAGAGCAGAAAAGCTCCAACAGAGAGGGTTTTCTCTGTAATCAAATTACCAAAATTAGTGACTAAGAGGAACACAGCAGATGTGGCAGATTTCAATTTTGCTGAAGGATTTGGCACAACGTCTCAAGGAACTGAATTTGCAAAATTCTGGTGTCAAGACAGTGTCACATGTAACAAAAATCTGTCTGCAGGATTACAGACGTGGGCAATGCCAACAGCCAAAACTACAAAGTGATGTGATCATTGGCATGAGGCTCAGGTGCCTCAGTTGTAAAAAGAGGGCATTAGACTAATCTCTAAGTTGCCCATTCCGGCTTAGAAGTTCATACATTCATTTAATGAGTATCTGTTCTAGGTGCTCGGATGTAGCCGTGAGTAACTCAGACACAAGCTCCAGGCTTTGAGAAACCCAAGTCCTAGTTCTGTGGTTGGGTTGTTTATTCATTCAGGAAACAGTGACCGAGCCCCTCCTATGTGTCAGACACTGCACAGGGTACTGGAGAGACACTCGTTGCCTCTTATCTGAAAGGGACAGCAGACAGCTCCTTGGGGGACCTGCAGCCACAGTGACAACAATCAACACCTTATATTTTTACATCGTAGTCAACTTTCTAAACCTTTCAGCCACACAGTCTTAGCCAATCCTTGCCATCAAAAGTAGAGATGCAAAAGTGATCCCCTAAGTCCCTGGGGCACGTGGGTGACTGAAGCACCTGCTCTGAGGTCCACTGCCTCCCGCCCACTCATGGAAACATCAGTTATCCCACTTGAGGGAGTGGCTCATGTGGGAGGGCATTTAACTCTTTCAGGACAGAAGGGCATCATATTTTGTAATGACTGTATGGTACTATTACACTAATAGATAAATTAGTCCCCCAAATAAGTATTTTTAAGTGATCACTTCTCATGGAGGCATGAATGGACACTCAGTGAGGGGAAAAGAGACAGAGAAGCATCTCTGTCAGTGGCTTGTCTCTGAATCCAATCTCTGAATCCAGAGATGCTTCTCTAAAGAGCCCTAGGTTTTTCCTGGACAACAGCCTTCTCTGTAGTCCCAGGAACGCTGTGGTCATAGCCAAAACTACACTCTTGAAGTTGTCCTGAAAACCTGCCTCCCACCCATTGTTCTTCACCGTGATGAATGTCCCCATCCAATTTCATAAACCCGAAACCTCAGGTCATCCTTGACACCACCCTCTCTCAGCTCCCAAATATAATCCATTGCCAAGTCCCTTTACCTCCTAGGTACTATTCACATCTCACCCCCTCTACCTCCATCCGAGTGATCAGCAAGTTGTGCCCAAGTGATTCCAACAGCTACCTACTGGTACCCTTGTCTTCCCTCTTGCCCCCTCCAGTCTGTCCTTCACACTGCAGCCACAGTGGGCACTTGAAAATGCAGATTTGGACATGTCACTCCCCTGCTTAAAATACCTCCCTGGCTCCCATTGCACCAATCTTTAATGCAACCAATGAGATGGGCATGGCCTAGCCTGGCATGTCTTTCCAAACTCTTCAGGGCTACCCTCACCCCTTCCATGTCCAAGCCCCAACCACATGGGCCTTCCCTCTGCTCCTTGCTAATGCTATACTGTCTGCTACCTCAAAGTCTCCAGGTGTCTTCTTCCCTCTATTCTTTGTCCCCACCCACATTTACCAACAAGGTTCTTAGTTATCCTTAAAGTGCAGCCCAAATGCCATGTTCCACAGAAGCCAGCCTTACCTAGCCTTCTGTATTAGTCTGTTTTTGTGCTGCTAATAAAGACATACCCAAGACTGGGGAGAAGAGGTTTAACCGCCTTACAGTTCCACGTGGCTGCGGGGGGCTCACAATCATGGCGGAAGGCAAGGAGGAGCATGTCATGTCTTACAGGGATGGTGGCAGGCAAAGAGAGAGTTTGTGCAGAGAAACTCCCATTTTTATACCATCAGGACTCATGAGACCCATTCACTATCACAACAACAGCAAGGGAAAGACCCTCCCCCATGGTTTAAAAATCTGCCTTCCATAACATATAGGAATTATGGGAGCTACGAGGTGAGATTTGGGTGGGGACACAGAGCCAAACCGCATCACTCTCCATGCTGGGTCAGATCCTCCTGACAGACACTTCTCACCACTGTGTGCTCGGCTTCTATAGCACATATCACAATTTACATCAGACAATACTCAATGACAATGGCCCAGGTTCTCACATTTACTACTTTTTTTCTAGAACAGAAACATCACCCGGCACATGATCAGAGCTCAATAAATGTTTCTTGGGGGAAAAAATGAATGAATGAAACAGACACAGCCAGATGGGAAAACTGAGTCATCACTGGGCTGAAGGGCCTTGATGAAGGAGGTAAAGTACAGCCAGGATTCGGCAGACCCTGGGCAGCATCCGGCATCTGGAGATCTGGTGAATATGCCCTCCCTAAGTTAGGACATGTTGCTCTTCAGCAGGTTTGAAAGTTGGGAGAAGAAAACCGCAAAACACAAACAACATCAGCTCTCGCAGTGAGAAGGGCTGGGAAGAGAAGGCCCAGATCTCCGTCTCCTCTCCCTGATCCACCCAATTAACACTGAGCAGCCCTTGGAAGAGTCAGAAGCTGGAGCATTCAAGAAAGCAAAGGGTAACTTCGAGCCTATGATGTTGTGAAGGGGTGTGGGGGTGTAGGGGGTTGCTCCCACCATGATTATAGAGTTGGTAGACTCCCTAAAGCATCATCCACGCATTAAACATCTATTAAGGGGCTACCATGTTGCCACCTGAATAGCAGGAGGAAAAACAGTCTTTGGCCTTGTGAAGCTCACGTCTAGAGAGGAAACAGGTCTGTAAATAGATCATTGCCATCTAGCAGATAAGCACTAGAATAAAGGTACATCCAAGGTGCTGTGGGGGTCCAGAGGAAAAACAACTGACCTCCAGAGTGAGATGGGCAAGGGGCTGCTCAAGACAGTGCCACTGAAGGCTGAATCTCACCAGGCAAGTAAACGACATCCTGTTCTCAGCTTGCTTCCACCAAAGTTTAGGAGAGCGTCTGTTGTCCTGCAGTGACACAGGGAAACAAGACACCCAGAAGAGTGGTGACTATCACCAAGGTGGCCCTTCAAGTGGCCAAGACCAGGTCATGGTGCCTCATCTTCATATCCAGACAGGCAAAGAGGTAAAAATGCCATTCAGAGAAAGAAAACTCAAGGCAGAGGTCAGCAGGACAGCGAATCAGGGGACTTAAGAGTCAGAGGGACTCCAAAACGCAGCTGAGGCTGGGCACAGTGGTGCATGCCCCTATTCCCAGCTACTCAGGAGGCTGAGGCAGGAAGACTGCTTGAGCCCAGGAGTTCAAGACTGTGGTGAGCTATGGTTGTGCCATTGCACTCCAACCTAGGCAACAGAACAAGACCTGTGTTTTAAAAAAACAATGGAAGAAATCAGCTGGTCCAGAGGTTTTCGCCCACATGCTACACTGGATCGACTAACGACCCTCCAAAATCCACGTCCACCAAGAACCTTAGAATATAACCTTATTTGCAAATGGGGTCTTTGCAGATGTAATCGGGTTTGGATGAGGTCATACTGGCTTGGCGTAGGCCCCAATCCAATGACTAGTGCCCTCATAAAGGGACATGGGCACCCAGGGAGAATACGGCCCTGTGATGATGGAGGTGGAGCTGGAGTGATGCATCCATAAGCCAAGGGGCACCAAGGATGCCCCGACCACACAGAGCCAGGAAGAAGCAAGGAAGGACTTGCCTTCCTCTGAGCCCTCAGGAGTGGGTATGGCCCTGCTAACACCTTGGTCTCAGACTTCTGGCCTCCAGAACTGAGACAGAATAAACGTCTGTTGCTCTCAGCCACTCAGTTTGTGGGAATTTTTTATGGCAGCCCTAGGAAACTAATACACACACCTAGAGGACCAAATAGGTAGAACTACTGAGTGGGCTGGCAGGTACTGGAAGTGGGCCTGAGCGCACAGGCCACGGCCCCCAGCCAGGGGCAGCAGTTACTCAGGCCCAGCCAGCGGCCTCCGAGAGCACCCGATGTTGCCAGATATGTCAGCCTCCCTAGAGAAGGAAGAAATCCATGCTTATTCCTATTCTTAGTATTATAGAGACCGTACCTCACTATGCTGCCCAAGCTGATCACGAATTCCTGGCCTGAGATGATGTTCCCACTTCAGCTTCCTAAGTAGTGGGATTAGAGGTATGACCCACTGTACCTGGCCAAAATCCATACTTTTATAAGAAACTTTTCAATGTTAGCTCAAATGGGGTTTTGTTGTTGTTGTTGCTGGTTTGGTTTTTGTTTCTTGGAATCAGTGTGGGCCAGAAAGCCAAACCAAGTTTCTCATTTACAGATAAAGAAGCTGAGGCCAGGCATGGGAGCTCACGCCCGTAATTCCAGCACTTTGGGAGCCTGAGGTGGGAGGTTTGCTTGAGTTCAGAAGTTGGACACAAGCCTGGACAACATAGTGAGACCCTGTCTCTACAAAAAATTGAAACTTTAGCTGGGTATGGTAGAGCATGCCTATGGTCCCAGCTACTCGGGAGGCTGAGGTGGGAGGATCGCTTGAGCCTGGGAGGTCAAGGCTGTAGTGAGCCATGATCGTGCCACTGCACCCCAGACTACGCAACAGAGCAAGACCCTGCCTCAAAGAGGAAGGAAAAGAAAGAAGCCGAGACCCGTGAGGCAAGGTGATTTATGTCTCACAAGTCTTAGTGACAGCCAGGACTGAAACCCCCACTGCCTTCTACCACGCTGCACCTGCCGCCCACCACCCACTCCGTGTCTCCTGCCAGGCTGGTTTCCCAGGAAGGATCTACACTGGCTCACGGAAGAGAAGTCCTCAGCCACAGAGAGAGAAAAGGATAGGTTGAGGCTTGGAGAAGCATGGGGTACAGGGATGGGAAGGCCGTGTTACTAACAGGTGTGGCAGATCCAGGAAGTGGCAGAAGGCCTCACCTGGCAGCATCTGTGATTCCACAGCAGGTGTTTCACAGCAGGTTGTGGGGCAGCCTGGCCAGATGGGAAGAGCCCGTTCTCAGCAGTGTCCATGAAGACATCCCTAGAAGCTCCACTGGTTATTGTAGGAGAAAGGACGTGGAGGAGAAGCAGCACAGATGAGACACCAGGACAGGCAGACCCAGAAGCCCTTTGGAAGCATGTTGCTAGCTCTCCCCCAGAATGCCTTTCCAGATAGGTTTTTGCTTTCCTGTACAGGTTCTAAAAGATCCTGACCACGAGGAGAGGGATCTATTCAGTTCTGCATCAACAGTGCCTAGTGTGGCACCGAAGGCCAGCAGCCCTGCAAGGTACTCACTCCTCTGGAATAGCGAACATGCTGACGCCAATGCTGTGACCACATGCTCAGGGACCTTACACCATCCGAGTCCAAGCACCAACTTCTCTTGTTGTGATGGGGGAAGCTTCTTGGGAAAACCGGAGAGAAATAAAGACAGCGGTTTTAACATTTTGGTAAGATGCAACAGAACCTCTGCTAAAATATTTTCATGGAGACTGGAAATGAAACGTACAGCACTGTTTGGATCTAGCGAGCACATTGCACTGTGCAGTTCAACAGCTCCTGCCCCATCTTCCCCAGTCCTCAGAGCTCAGTGAAGCCAGACACAGGACAGAGCTGGGCAGAACCAGCAAAGCAGGCGTTGGCCTGCAACTCCCACCAGGACCTCTGGCTGGTGGAGACGTCCTCACACCAGTGTAGCTTGGCGAGACCCCCAAACATGCACATGCAGACACACAGCCCACACGGCGGCTGTTAAAGATGAATAACAGGGCAGGCTCCAGGGACAGCAGCTCCCATGTTAAAACATGAGCCATATGCAGAAGCACGCCTCTCTGCTAAGCCCTCATCCCCCTGGCATCTGTGCCCTGCTATTTGCATAAGTAAATGGCAGCTCATTAAGAACACATTAGTGGTTCTGTAACCATGTAAGGAAGCCAACCTAGTGAACCCTAAGCCACTGGAGATTTCTCTGGTTCCGTTTTACAGCCTTGGAGGCATGAAGCAGTCATCTGCCGTCTGTCTGTCCAGCTAGAACAGAAAGAATAGACCCTTATGGAAACACAGAAGAGAATTAATAAATATTTGTTGAAGCAATGATGGCAGGCCGGGGTTGCAAAAGGCAAATCTTGCTAAAAATAGGGAAATGTTTTGACTGGTTTGGGGAGACATTTCTCCTGGTGTCTAGCCATCCACTAAAGGCTTGGGGACAGTGGTTGCAAACCGAAGTCATGCATCGAATCACCTGTTAACTGTTTGGACACATCATGGAATGACTCTGATTCAGGAAGTCTCAGACCGGGCCCAGGAATCTGGAACTTTCAAACGCTTCCCGAGGATCTGTATTTGCTCCCTTTTGAGAACAACCGCTCTCAAGCGTCCCTTCTCACAGGTATTACTGCGCAGAAATGAAATGAGCATGTTGCATCGCCTGGGAGCACCTCGGGAATGCAGAAACTCGGGTCCTACCAGGCCTGCAGAGTCAGAAACTGCACTGCAACAGGAACCTATGGTGACTTTAAAGGTGCAAGGAGCCCCAACCTAAAGGTTAGGGTCACCTCTGTGTGAGCCTGGTGGGTCGTCTGACAGCCAGGCAGTCCCCTGCTTGAGCCTGGCAGGGAGGCGGCCTGTCACCAGGCATGTGGCCCTTTAGTCACAGTCTGAGTCTCCACATGACCCTCCTACAGTGCTCTGACGTTGTACTCAGTGGCCTCAGAGGTCCTTGTCAGTGGGAGTTTCCTAGCTATCAGAATCCCAGAACACCTTCAAGCCCACAGCACTTGGGGTCAGTCACCACCATGTGGACCTAAGCTCTTGCCACATGTAAACTCAGAATGAAGGCTGCCTTCCGAAGCACAGACTGGAAACCTGGAAACAGCAGAAGCTTACCTTCTTGGCTTCAGTGCATGTCCCTGCAGCATGGAACAAAAGGAGCAGGAGCCACAGGCTGGCAAAGCTCAGACTGGCCCAGGCCCAGGCTCTAAAGTGACCCAGGAGGGACTCCTCAGCACTCTGTGGCCACCAAGGAGGGCAAGCAGGCATGAGAAGCTTCTATCTGCTGTGTCTCAATGCCCCCATGAGCTGTCAGTGGTTTTACGGGTTTAAGCAGGCTGCCTAGGAGTTACCAAGCTAATGACTTCCAGCGAAGGAAAACAAGGCAGGCCTGTGTCTGCCAGGAAGGTAGCTGGCCTCCAGGGAAGTAGCTGCCCTCCTCTTCACACCGCCCTAACTTGGGCCTCCCTCCTCACGGCAGCCCGTAAGGTCATTGACAGTTCTCCAACATGCCTGCCCTCCTCACCCCCAAGCAGTGCCAAGCCCTGCTCGGGGGGAACAGAACACAGCCAGGCCACAGTTTCTGACACACTGAGACGGAAGGCAGAGGCCTCCAAAACCGTGCAGGTGCCGATTGTGGGGTATTTTTAGCCTGGATCCCTACGGAAAGACAGCTCTGAGTTCCTGCTGTCAGCACGACCTTCCTCCTGTGTCCTGGGAGGAGCAGGGTTGCCTTGGTAACTCGGCAGCATGGATCCACCACTTTGGGAGACACCTGCAACCCACCCACAGGTATCAGGCAGAGGCATCCAAGGGTGTTCTCATCCTCAGGCACTGACCCCCTATCTAGGGCAGAGTTCCTGGGTAATGCAGCCCCAAGGGCTCAGGAGTCCAGGAAGTCCCTGCACATGTCACAGTGGCCTCCATGGGAGACCTTGAGGCTTTGGGTTTTCAAAGATACTTAAGCCACCATGAAAACAACATGCAGAGCCTGCTTCAACTCAGGTCTTTAAATTTTCATGAAATCTCTGCTTGCTGAAGGTCAGTTCTTCAGCCCACGGGGGGCAGGGGGAGGGGGAGTGTGAATTATTCATATGATGTGATTCTGCAGAAAAGGGAGGTGGGACTGTTGAGACAGACCCTGCCAGCCTCCTCCTCCACCGCGAAACGGGCCCCCCAGCCTCCTCCTCCACCGCGAAACAGGCCCCCCAGCCTCCTCCTCCACCACGCCCTGCTCTGCAAAGCCCCTTTCTACTTTTTCCTTGAAAGGGGTTGGTGCAAGGGGCGACTCGTTGCTCTGCGGCCCAGGATTTCTAGGTGGTGGCACCGCTCCTTCCTTTCTCACTTCTTCATTCCCATCAGGTGCCAAGTAAGGTTCAGCCCTAAATCTGCTGTTCACCTCCTCACAGTGTCCACCTCGTGACAGTGATGAGCTTGGAGTGAGGCAGACAGGCTGCTAGTGAACTTGCAGCACGGAGGGGAAATGCTCTGGATGGAGCAAACAGGAATGAACCACGTGGAAGCGAAACCATCGCAGCCTCCAGTGTGAATTTAGCTCTTTGACCCACTGGAGAAGACAGCGCCCCCATCCCCATCCAACTATTTCATCCTGTTTTTGAGTTGGTTACTTAAGGGCCTGAGAATATTAAATATATCAGCAGAACAAAACAGAAATTCTCCAGTAATCACACTGAATCTCTTTCATTCTTCCACCACGAAAGTGGCTCTACTGGCCAGGCACGGTGGCTCACTCCTGTAATCCCAACACTTTGGGGGGCCAAGGTGGGTGGATCACCTGAGGTCAGGAGTTCGAGACCAGCCTGACCAACATGGTGAAACCCCGTCTCTATGAAAAATACAAAAATTAGCTGGGTGTGGTGGCGCATGCCTGTAACCCAGCTACTCAGGAGACTGAGACAGGACAATCGCTTGAACCCAGGAGGCAGAGGCTGAAGTGAGCTGAGATCATGCCACTGTACTCCAGCCTGGGAGACAGAGCGAGACTCTGTCTCGGGGGAAAAAAAAAAAGAAAGTGGCTCTACTGAATTTTTTTTCTGGCTATATAAATGATACCTGCTTCTTATAAGAATTTAAAACTAAATAAACAATGCAGAAATATATTCGGAAAAAAAGATCATCTGAAACTTGCCACCCAGAAATAACCACTGCCTGCCTTTAATGACCAGTTTCCACATACCACAAGTACTTCTTACACACATGCATGTGTATTTTACATAAATGGAATTGTACTGTGCACACCGCAGTTTTCATAGCCAGTTGTCTCTCTCTTTTGTCAAGAGTGTTCTCAAGTTTATTTCAAAGCCTCCCCCAACCTCCCTCCCCTGCTACCTGATGATTCCGTCCATGTTTCTCCACGCTCAGACCCAAGGTGAAGTATCCTCTGGTACACCTGGGCCTTCCCTCGAGGAACCATCTCACCACGCCCCCAGAGCTGGAGGCCAAACAGCATTTCAGTCTCTCTTTGGCATCCTGCAAAACCACCCTGTAAAACCTGAAGTCACTTCTCTGCTAGCAGCTGTCCAGCAAAGGCTTCGAGGCAGCCCACGCAGTGCTGCATGGCCCGCCCCTCTTCCTGTACCACCTCCTACCTGTCTCCCTTTTCCCACCTGGCCTCCCCTACCACAGGGCCTTTGCACCTGCCATCACTTCTCCTTGTTCTGCTCTTTCTCTAGATATCCACAAGGCTCACTCCCTCCCCACCTTCAGGTGTCATGTAAATGACACCTCAGTGAGGCTGTTACTGGCGACCCCATGTAAAGCTATACAACTTTTCCCCCAGCGCTCCTTTCCTACCCCTGGTTTTTCTCCAGATGCTTCTCCCCAGCTAGTGTGCTGTGTATTTCACTTGCCCATTGTCCAGCACCACTAGAAGGCCAGCTCGACGACAGCAGCGTTACTGATTCTGTCCCGCCTGCTACTGTGACTCCGGCTCCCAGAGCAGCGCCTGTTGCAGGTAAGTGCTCACCAAATGATGGCTGAAGGAGTGAACCTTGGGCTCTTCAGGGCTCAGCAGGGTGCCAGGTAACCAGACAATGTGTGTTCAGCCATTCCGAGTTCCTTCTACAGTCACACCTTCAAGGTCAAACAGTGTCACAAGCCTTACTGTTCATAAGAGCAGCCACCTGATTTTTCACCCACAGGGCAAACTCTCTGCTCCCTAAACCCCAGCAGCAATGGCTCACTCCTCCCCAGCTGCATTAATAGTCCAGGTAGATGCTCCAACACAGTCTCCGCGTGGGATCTGGGGGCACTCCTGCCTCTGAGTTCTTGGGAAGAGAACCCTTCCCTGAGGACAAACTCAGCTTTTAGCCTCGGCTGGGGGCTGCTGGCAGCCTAGACTCCTGAGCAACACTGCAGCTCACCGTGTGCCCTCCTGCTCCCACACTGCAGAGAGAGATCCAGAAGCGTCAGCA
This sequence comes from Sapajus apella, assembly GCF_009761245.1. NCBI lineage: Eukaryota > Metazoa > Chordata > Mammalia > Primates > Cebidae > Sapajus > Sapajus apella. The sequence goes on from NW_022436965.1 coordinate 9,477,692, forward strand.
TCCATCCTGGGGCACTGGGGAAGGGACGGCAGCAGAGAGCTTGAGACTTTGTTTATCTGTCTTAAGTGTTGCCTGTTTCTTCTTTTTGCTGTTGATGATAATTATGTAATAGGGACTGTATACTTAAAATGTATTACCAGGTGTCATAGATATAAGGCAATAAATGTATGAAAATTCAACTTCTTTTGAACTATTATCTAGTTCTACATTAACAGGTGGAAGAAGGCGTGATTGGGGGTGTGGTTGGGGAGACAGTTTATCAGAAACTCCCCTGCACCTGATTTGAGATCTTCTGACATCTGGCTGGAGAGTCTGCCTATGAACAGACATACACACAGGGACACACACATACACACACAGCACTCACAACCCAGATGGCAGGAGCCTGAGTGCCAAGCTCTCTCTGGCTAAAGGCTGTCTGCCTCCCCCAACTGCCCCATGTCCAGGATCAGAAGCACAGGGAACTAGAAGTTTCTAAATACTGCCCTTGGCCTCGCTGTTGGAACACTCCCTAGAAGCTGATACACACAGCAGCTGGCCCCAGGGCCAGTCCAACCTGGTTTCTCCCGAAGCTCTCCCTGCTGCTGCGTTCCTGTAAAGGGAAGGGACAGCCACATCTGAAACCTCCTACCTGCTTCTTCCAGGAAGCAGCAGCCCAGCATTGTCCACAGCAAGTTCAGGAAGGGACGGGGACTAAGCCAGTCCATGGGGCCGAGTCCCTGCCGTCCGACAGGCAGATGGCTCCCTTGAACATGGGGAGGCGGTGGTGGCCAAGGTGGGCATCAGCTCCTTCGTCAGCTCAGCACGTGGCAGATTCGCTTGTCCCAGGGTACAGCGAGATGAAGCTTTCAAAAATGAAAACATGACTGATTTGGGATAAACGTGAATGTGGGAACACTAGTGAAATCACAATTTTGAAAAACATGATGATGTCTATTTTAACGGCATAGAGCAATATGAACTCAAGGCTAGACATCATACATAAAACAGCTCATTTAATACTCACAGGCAATCTGTAAAGCAAGTATTAGGCATGCTATCTTATACGGCTGAGTGACTTGATGTTCAGAGAGGAGAGCAGCTAACAGCGGGTAAGTGGCATCCCTGTCACTGTTTACATTGTATTGATCTTGCCCAAGGATGGAGGGACAGGTAAATGGATGGGCAGATGAAGAGCAGAAGAAAAGGCAACTGACTCTCACAGTCCTCAGTTAGCTAAAGGGGTGGAGCTATTTAAAAGAATAAATGAGAGGCCGGGAGCAGTGGCTCAAGCCTGTAATCCCAGCACTTTGGGAGGCCAAGGTGGGAGGATCATGAGGTCAAGACATCGAGACCATCCTGGCCAACATGGTAAAACCCACTCTCTACTAAAAATACAAATATTAGCCAGGGGTGGTGGCACGTGCCTGTAATCCCAGCTACTTGGGAGGCTGAGGCAGGAGAATCACTTGAACCTGGGAGGTGGAGGTTGCAGTGAGCTGAGATCATGCCACTGCACTCCAGCCTGGTCAACAGAGCAAGACTCTGCCAAAAAAAAAAAGAAAAGAATAAATGAGAGTGAATGGTAATTGGCTTTTCAGCAGTTACCAGGAAAAGGAAAAGGGAAGAGATGGAACTACTATTAATTATTAGAACTTGTATTCTGAAGCCAAGCTGCCTAGGTTCAAAGCTCAGATCCACACTTGCTGGATGACCTTGGTGCCACAGTTACCTCGTCTACAAAGTGGGAACATTATAACCTGCAAGGTCATTGTGAAAATTAAATGAGCTACATAAAATAATATGTGACGGATTTAGAACTTTGCCTAGGGGCTAGCAAGTGCTCAGTGAGTATTGGCTATCATTATTCACATTTTGTATGAGGACACTGAGGCCCAGAGAGGAAGATAATTGCTTATTCATTCATATTCATTCTCTCTCTCTCTCTCTCTCTCTCTCTCTTTCTGAGACAGGGTCTCATTCTGTCACCCAGGCTGCAGTGCGGTTGCAACCTCCACCTCCTGGGTTCAAGGAATTCTCCTGCCTCAGTCACCTGAGTAGCTGGAATTACAGGCACGCACCACCATGCCTGGCTAATTTTTGGATTTTTAGTAGACACAGGGTTTCACCATGTTGGTCAGGCTGGTCTTGAACTCCTGACCTCATGATTCACCCGCCTTGGCCTCCCAAAGTGCTGGGATTACAGGTGTGAGCCACTGTTCCCGACCTGATCTGCACTATTTCTAAACTGCCATAAATATTTGTTGGATGAATGAATCTTATAATTATATTACTCAAGCCACCTTCTTCAAAGACCATGATAAATCCGTCTTAAAACTCAAGGAATTCCTAGAGATTATTGTTGGAAACATAATCATCATCATAATAATTTTTAAAGAACAAACAAAAAACTCAGAGACTTTATTTTATCTGACAAACTTCCTAAAATCCCATATCAGGTCTGAAATCCCATATCAGAAACCCTTGGATGTATTTCAGATGCATTTCAGAACTTGGAATTTTCCAATCTTACAGAGAACTGGAGTGCGTGTACTTTACGCTCTGCAATCCTCGATAGGGGTCTGGGCTAGCGTCTCATGATTAAGCAGCCTAATAGTTCTGCAGAGAACTGCATGAATATTCACACCAATAAGACTATAAACAGGCCAGCATCATCTCAGGTCAGAATTTGCGACCAAAAAAGTTCCTGCAAATAGAAAATTTCAGAATCTGGAGATTTGGGGACTTCAGAATGGCAGATAGGGCACTGTGACCTGTGATGCCCCCTCCTCCAGGCTGCTCTGAGGAGTCTGGATTTGTGCCTCGCCAACGTTTACCAAGCGCTCACCATACAGGCACTGTTCTAAGCTTGTTTACATGAGTTGTCTCCGTTAGTTCTCAGAAGTAGATCAAAATAAGGCCTAGAGAGAGTAACCTAAAGTATGGAGCTGGAATTTAGCCTTCAGTGTGTGCGATTGGCTGATAAAGTTTCCCAGCCAGAGGGGTGTTACCAGTGTTCTTTCCCCTTCGTCCCTGACTTTTTATTTTTTGGTTATGTTCTTTTTTTAAGAGACAGGGTCTCTGTCACCCAGGCTGGAGTGCAGTGGTACAATCATAGCTCACTACAGCCTTGAACTCCTGGGCTCAACTGATCCTTCCTCCTCAGCTTCCCAAGTAGCTGGAACCACAGGCATACCACCATGCCCAGCTAATTTTTGGTACAGATGGGGTCTCATTATGTTGTGCAGGCTCTCAAACTCCTGGGCTCAAGCAATCCTCCTGCCTTGGCCTCCCAAAGTGCTGAGATTATAGGCATGAGCCATCATGCCCAGCGACAATCATACTTTCATAACAAGGTGTGTTAGTCCGTTTTCACGCTGCTGATAAAGACATACCTGAGCCTGGGAAATTTACAAAAGGAAGAGGTTTATTGGACTGCAGTTCCACACGGCTGGGTAAGCCTCCCAATTACAGGGGAAGGCAAGGAGCAGGTCACATGTGGATAGCAGCAGGCAAAAAGAGGGCTTATGCAGAGAAACTCCCCTTTTTAAAACCATCAGATCCTGTGAGAACCATTCACTATCATGAGAACAGCACAGCAGAGACCCACCCCCATGATTTAATTATCTCCCACTGGGTCCCTCCCACAACACATGGAAATTATGGGGGCTACAAGATAAGATTTGGGTGGGGACACAGAGCCTAGCCATACTGTTCTGCCCCTGGACCCTCCCAAATCACATATCTTCACATTTCAAAACCAATCATGCCTTCCCAACGGTCCTCCAAAGTCTCAACTCATTTCGGCATTAACTCAAAAGTCCACAGTCTCATCTGAGACAAGGCAAGTTGCTTCTACCTATGAGCCTGTACAATCAAAAGCAAGTTAGTCACTCCCTAGATACAGTGGAGGTACAGGCACTGGGTAAATACAGCCATTCCAGATGGGAGAAACTGGCCAAAACAAAGGGGCTACAGGCCCCATGCAAGTCCGAAATCCAGCGGGGCAGTCAAATCTTAAAGCGCCAAAATGATCTCCCACCTGGTCCCTCCCACAGCACACGGGGATTATGGGAGCTACAAGATGAGATTTGGGTGGGGACACAGAGCCAAACCACATCACAAGGACTTTAAGTTCTTCAAGAAGTTTTACGGATATAGCAGAGTCCGCCTCTAACAACAGTAACAGTAACTTGCCAAGACAATTTCACCAAGATAATTTCTAGGCAGGCAAACAGAATCCTATTTTGATTAAAGCTTGGACAAAGGCAATGAACAGGCAACCCCAGGACCGCAGGTGGTTAGATCCAGGGATTTTAGCTCAGTTTTGCAAACAGAGGGCCTCCTTTGGCTTTCCCAGTCCATCAGTCCCATTTGAGTCAATGCTTGTTAGGGAGCACCAGCCATGTACGAGGCACTGTGCAGGATGTATTGGAGCTGGAAGCCAGGGAGTGGATGGAGAAGGCAAAGAAGGGCACTCCACACCTAAGATATTGCGTCGTGTGTTTAGAGAAGGCAGAGTAGTCAGCAAGGCCAGAGCTGGGCTTATAGGCAGGTGATGGAAAACAGGGGCTGCAAAGAGTCTCGGGCTGAAATTGACATGCTCCGAATGCCAGCTGAGGGATGTGTGCCTTAGCCCCACGGTTCCGGAAGCCCCAGAAGGCGGTGGGACAGAGGCGCCCCAAGGACACTTGAGATCTTGTCTGTCTTCCTCACAGCCATCTCCCCCATGCCTGGGACAGTACCTGGCACCTCTGTCAATGGAAGGAAACAATAAACAAATGACCTACGTTGGAGAACATCCTTAAATGTAGAGGGTGGTGAAGGACTAAGTCAGGAGGCGCCCATTAAGAACTCACAGCAATATGGAACCCAGGAGGCAGAGGTCGCAGTGAACTGAGATTGCGCTACCGCACTCCAGCCTGTGCAACACAGCGAGACTCCGTCTCAAAAACAAAAACAAAAACTCACAGCAGTCATCTGGGTGAGAACTGACCAGAGAAACAGCGGTAATGGATACGGAGAGGAGAGCACACAGGCAATCAACAGTGAGGGTGGGCTCAGCAGGACTTGTAGATTGATGGAACACAGTGGCCAAAGGGCAAGAGGTGTCTAAGACACCTGGCCAGCATCCTGGCGGAGGAGGGAGAAGGGGAATGGGCTGCTTGGGGGAAGAAAACTATAGGGCTTGGAGAGGCAAGATGCCCCAGGCCCACCCCGGAGAACAGCATTTGCATCCTCCACTGAGAAAATATTGTGGGGAGGAGCTAGCGCGGGCGGTGAGAAGCAAACAGCGTGGAAAGTGAGAAAGAGCATGGCTACCGCAGCCTCCTGCAGAGGGCAGACAGCCTCCCTGTGGCTCTTTGCTCTGCTCCCCAGGCCATGTAGCCCCTTATTCAGAGACACAGCCCTAAGACAGAGGAATGGCTAAATAACAGGAGGGGAAGCAGGGATGCAAGGGCGTGCAACTCATCGGGGTAGGGAGTGGTACCAAACGGGGACCTCTGGCAGCAGCTGAGGTGTCAGAGAACACAGAAGACGTGAGGAGGGCCCATCTCAGCAGTGGGAGCTCACAGGGAGGTTTTCAAGCCACATCTGAGCTAAGGCTGGCAGGACTGATGATGGATTCGATACTTCATGGGGAGAGGGCCAGGGTGGCTCCTTTTCCCATGTATAGGCATAAGTTTTAGGTTTGGGTGATGATGTCATTACATTGGAGTTCCCTGAACCATGTTCCAGAAACTTTGGGAAGCTAGAAGCAGCCAGGGAGCTGCTCATGTCTGTGACACAGCCCCCACCCCTCCCCATCCTCTATAGATATAGTCTACAGGCCAGTGCAGGGGGCTTCAGGTGCCCAGGGCACATGCTCAGCATGATCCTCCAACAGCCAGCCCTCAGATGGCACGTGGCTCCCAGCAGGGACTTTGAAATGCTGAAATCTCACCCAGCCACATAGGCCACTTGGGAAGAATCCATACAAGGGTCTGCAGGCCCACCCTTCCTCTCAGGCTCACAGAGAAAGCCCGGGCGGAGAGGTGGACCACAAGTTCAACGTGCACAGGACCATAGCTTTGGGTCTGAAATTTATTGAGTGCCTATTATGTGCCAAGCTCTGTACTAGACACTGGGGATACAAAGATAAATGTGACATGGTCCCTGACTTCAAGGACTTCACAGTTCATTGGAAAAACTGACATAAAACCAAATGATTAAAATGCCTAAGGCCATTCTAAGAATTGAATAAGCTGGGCATAAGTGGGGAAGGTGGGGGGAAGACTGTCACCTAATCCTCACGCCAACAGCCTGGGAGAGGTGGTGTTGGCCCGTTTTACAGGTGAAGAAAGTGAGGTTACAATGGTGAAAGCACTTGCCTCAGGTCACACTAGGAAGAGACACTGCTGGCAGCGTGCCGGAGTGTGCCACACAGCCTCGTGCGAGTCACTTCTGTGCTTCTCCCCTGACTCTTTGCTCTGGCTCAGCTCACTGGTAGCTTGAAATCTACCAACAGATGGGTCACAGAAATCAGCAAGCACTACCAAGCAGGGGATAGCCTGGATTCAGATCCCAGTTTGAAACCAAAGACTGCCTCCAGTCTCCCCCAGAACATTCTCTGAATTGAACCCCCACTCCTTCTAAAAAGCCTGCCTCCCCAGGAGACTCAAGAAGCTTGTCCCCGACAATACCAAAAAGACAATGGATATGGCCCACCTTGGGAGTCCCCAAGGGCTGTGCAACTCCGTCGAGTCACCGACCACCCTTCTGAGTGACTCACCTGCTCACCCTGCTGAGCTAGCATCTCAGCAGACACATGTGGGCCAGATAAGCCAGTGGGCCCGGGACGGGAGGGACAGAGCGGCCCAGGAGGAAGAGGAGGCTGGGACAGCGCGTTCCTGGTTAGTGTGATTCGCTGCTGAATCTCTGTCTCCCCCACCAGCTCCACAGGACTGTGGCTGGCCTCACTAACCCAGGGAGACCAGGTGCAAGCAGCACACCCGGGCGGCAGGGAGCCCCAGACCAACACGTGTTCAGTGAATGAATGAGCTAGTGAAGGAGGCAGGAGGCCATCAACGCTGAGGGTGTACACCTGCCTCCCCCAGCATCGTCCACCCGCCCTGTGGGGAGGGAGGGGAGGCCGCAGGAGAGCTGGGCTGCCGGGGTAGAGCCCAGGTTCTGCTGCTCACTAGGTAACCTGTGCCTCAGCGTCCTCCGCCATAAAACGGGGTCTGGGGCTTGTCCTGAGAACTAAATGAGTTAACGTTTGTGAAGCACCTGGCCGCAGTCAGCGCTGTGTGTTAAATCCGTAAGGAAGACCCCCCCGCCCCCCACTCCCCAGATCGCTCCGTCTGCGGGCAGAGAGCGTTTTCCCCTCTGCTCTTCCAAGGTGCGCGTTCAGCCCGTTCCACCCCGAGGGGGCTTCCCTCCTGGGGGAGAGGACCCCTGCCTTGCCCGAGCTCTGAGCGTCCTCCCCTTCCCCCCACCCGTCCCACCTCCAGCGTCCCCACCCACCCACCTCTGTCTCTCTGTAAGTGGCCCTGAGCCTCGTCTAGTCCGCCTGGCCCCCAGGCTCGCGGACGGCGCCCCAGCAGCCCCGCTGTGGGCTGGGGGTCCGGGGGGCCGCAGGCTGGACGCGCCGCCCCAGCCAGAGCCAGGGCCCGGCCCGCACGCCGCGGGCGCCACCCGGTGGCCAACTGCGGAATCGGCGGCGCAGGCGGCCTGCAGAGCCTGGAGGCCCAGAGGGTGCCCGGGCTGACAAAAGGGAGAGAAGGTGGAAGGAAGGGCGCATCACCAAAGAGGCTGTCGGTCACAGAGCAATTCACTCAGTCCAGGAGGCAGTGATCCGCGAGCAGGGTTGCATGGGGGCCGGCGCGCAGAGCCTGCAGGGGCCCTTTCTCCCTATGGGTTAGACAGCCCCTCCCCAGAAGTGACCCCTCCCATAGGATAATCTTTGGCAGGAGTCTGAGGTTCCTGCTCCTGGAATCCCTGGCTTCCCTGTGCCAAGCGCATTACACCCACAGCGCCACAGCTATGGGCTGATGAGAAGACAAACACGGGACTCTACACCCTGACGCTGGAGCATATATAGCCTCGTTCCCTGGCTAGGGTCCCTGGGGAATAGCATTTGGGGGAGAGTCCAGGTTCTAATCCCAGCTCTGCCCTGACTCTACGTGAGCCCTAGCCCATCTGTGCCTCGATGTTCCCATCTGTGAAAAAAAGGATGATAAAAATAAAAATCCACCCAACTTCTCTCCCGGAGGTGAGGAGGTAAGGCTTACACGAAATAATGCCGATGAAAGCATTCTGAAGATCAAAACCCACGGCATTCAAAGTTTCTGATCCATGATAACTTTAGTAACCAGTTGAATACAAGGAAATACAAACACACTTACTCAAAAAGTAAGCCCCTCAAGTTCTGACATTAAAAACTTCTTAAACAAGAGACTTTCATTTGGAGGGGAAAGAAAGGAGCATGCAGTTGAGATCCAAAAATACAAAGTTCCATATGGGGAATTTAAATGATCTTAGGATTTTACTATATAAAATTTAAAGGCAGCTCGCTCTTCAGGAAACTAGTAGAATAGACATTACAATCCCCAAAGATGTCCGGAGGACAAAGGAGGAGCCCAGAGTTAACTAGGGTCCGACTTGATCTGCTTCAAACACAGAATCACAGAACCTCACGGTGACCTAGACATCCCAGCAGGCACCAGCCTCTATGCAGAGTGCACATGAACACTTCCACCCGGCCACGTGTGCGGGCTCTTCCTTGTACAAGAACAAATCCACCTACAGGCCATATTCTGATAGCCACAGGTGGAACCCAGGCCCCTGGCTATTGGCCCAGGATCATGAGAACAAAGCTGTCCCCCGCTTCAGAGTTCAAACCTGGAATCTCAAGGCAGGATGAGAATTGACCCCAGAGTGAGGAGACAGGCAGCCCTGTCCCAACCTCTACCCCACAAAAACTGCAGCGAGCCAAAAAACTTCATTCCCTCACCGCCTGTATGCCATGGGCAGCAGCTGCCGGGGGAGTGAGAGCACGTGCTTCAGGAGAGAGGGTTGGGACAGCTCTGGCAGGGCAGACCCAAGTGAGGGATTTCAGCTCCTCTAAAAGTCATTTTTGACACGCAGCGTCCTTTACTGATCCTAGCAGCCGCCCCCTCTTCCCTTCCCCCTCTCTTACTGCCTTCCTCCTGAAGTAGAGAGGGTCGCATACACCATCACAGCCTATATGTATTTCTGCTTCACCATGTTCTTGTCCCAATTTGTTCTGTTCCTCAGGCTTTTCTCCCCCTTGCAGCACATGTTGCCTTGCAATATCTATTTTCCCTGTGGCCTTCCAGAGCGCCAGGATCTCTGGGAGTGAACCTTGACAGGTGCCTCCTCTGAATCCCCCAAGCCCCGTGGGTCATCAGTTTTCAATGAGCTCTATGTGCACTTGCACAGAGGCAGGCAGAGGGATGAGACCCCTAGCAGCTGAGTGGACGGCAGCACTCTGATTCAATTCTCACCCTGTTTAGAAGTTCCAGGTCCTGGATTCCGAGGTGAGGGGCAGACCCAGCCTCACGGTAGCAATATGGGTTTCAAATTAATTCAACAATTCCGTGTTGCTCTTAGTCTGGCTTCGGCACTGCGCTGGGTATTGAGGAACTTCAAAGGCAAAATGAGAAGATCTCAAGACTCCCGCACCTCCCGTTTCATTCTGACCCAAGGAAGAAGAGCATTCATCTGATTGGTCAGATTTCAGGACACTGACTGACATATTTGGAAGTGGGTGTGGTCACTATGCATAAAAGATGAGCTGAGGATGTGGCTGCAGAGGGTCTCTGTTCACCCAGCAGAGAAGATGCGCTTCACTGGCCCAGGCTGAGGCAGTTCCTTGTCCTTCCATGTGGCTGGCCAGAGCACAAGAAGAGCAGAGATCTGGGGAGAACAGGGCCCCCATGCTTAGCCCAGCCAACCTCAGTTCTCTGCATGGGTTTATGGTCCAAGCCCAGCTACCAGCAAAGGTGACTCTGCTTCCTCCTCTGTTCTTCCTCTAGGGCTCTTTCCGGGACTTTGCGGGTAGTGGTTGCCAGGGTCTAGGTCTGCCTAAATGCCCTAGCCCTTACACATGGATTAGCACCTCAGTACTGCCAGTAGTTTTGATAAGGAGCCATCACCCTCCAGCTCAGCAGGGAGGCTGGCACAGTGCTGCAGGAGGAGGGAAGGGCTAGAATATGGTTTCATCAGGGACTTGGGAAAAGCTTCACAGACACGGTGGAGTCTCACACTGAACTTGAAAGACACATAGGATTCCGTAGAAAGTTGGAGGCATGGCAAAATTGGCAAATGGGATCCAATTAAACTAAAGAGCTTCTGCACAGCAAAATAAACTATCATCAGAGTGAACATCAGAGCACTGCCTCCTCCTGGAAGCAGCCCCTGGGTCCCACAGTCAGACGTAGTCAAATGCCCTTCTTCCCCAGCACAGCTTCTCACTCACCTCCATCCTAACGCTTGGGCCGGGTGAGCTGCAGTTAGTGCTTCACTGCTCTGCTTCCCCAGTCTTCCCAAAGCCTTTTGAAGACAGATGTTTCATTTATCCAACATGTATGCAACAATATTTCTTAAGCACCTACTATGTTCTAACTCCCCGGTGCTGAGAACTCGCTGTGGAGCAAGGAATGCTTGGTCCAGTGGAGGCAGAAGGTGGCTGTTTGATCCGACACGGGGCTAGCTCTCCCTGACTCTTCATTCCTCACCACTAGCAAAGCCTAGCACAGAGAAGACCCTAAACAAGTGATGGTGGAGGAAAAAGAGGACGTGATGCTTGAGACGTGTTGCAACTAGGAACAGAGGGCTGGAGCTCAGGAGAGGTGACCACGTAGAAGGGATAGTTTTGGAATTCCACCCTGCTCATCTATAAGTTCATGCGAATTGCATTAAACCTGATGTGGAGAGCCCGTGGGGATCTTGGACCTTAGAGGAAACGTGAAGAAAATGAGCAGTTCTCGTCCGCGTTGCCCCTGCACTCCCAGCACTGCTTGCAGGAACAGGAGACAGACACGTCCCTGGCACAGGGAGGCTGCTCCCACTCAGAGCACATCTGTTGAAGGGATGAGGACACGAGTCTGCCTGCACCCTAAGGCCAGGCATCAGCTGAGCATCCAATGCTTACACTACAGAGAGCTGCTGTCCAAGGAAGAGTGAGAAACAGTGGGGAGGGGCGCAGCTGCCTCCATGCAGTGTCCCAGCAGCAAATCACGTCCGCAGGCTGGAGACCCACCAGTGACTTTCTTCTCTTCCTAATTCAATGTAAGATTTCAGTTCCATCCGAGTGCCTGTGGCACGGAGAAAATTAAATGTAGATCCCAAAGTGACATTGAAAATGGAACGAGCCTATTCTGAGCATCATTTCTGCTGGTCCTAAAAAAGAATTATCCAAATTCTCACTGAAGAGCTCCCCTTCTGGCTCCCTGGGGGAAGCCAGCCCAGGTGAGGGCTCCTTCACTGTAGCGCAGCTCTAAAATGCACTGCGTAAGTTCTTGTGGACAAATTGCCACTAGGAACAGCTTCTAGTTATCTGAAAACACTTTCAAGTAAACAAGCCCATCCCAGTCAAATTGCATGGCTTAGCTTTGGAGGTTTCTGAACTTCTGAGCCCTTTTGCCATCCCAGCCCCACCCCTACAGTGCCTACAACCTTTAGCTCCTCCTCCAATGAGGATTCTAGACCGAAAGATCCATGAGGCAGGGGCCATGCCATGGTTCACTACCACAACGTCTAGTACATCTCCTGGAACATAGCAGGCCCTTGCTAAGCACTTGCTATGTGGATTCAACACCTCCCTTGTATAAGATATAAAGATGTATAGGAGGCTGGGCATGGTGGCTCACACCTGTAATCCTGGCACTTTGGGAGGCCGAGGTGGGTGGATCCCCTGAAGTCAGGAGTTTGAGACCAGCCTGGCCAACATGGTGAAACTCCATCTCTACTAAAAACACAAAAGTTAGCTGGGGGTAGTGGTGTGCACCTGTAATCACAGCTATTCAGGAGGCTGAGGCAGAAGAATCACTTGAAGCTGGGAGGCAGATGTTGCAGTGAGCTGAGATCGTGCCATTGCACTCCAGCCTGGGCACGAAGAGTGAAACTCCACCTCAAAAAAAAGAAAGATATATAGGATACGTTTCCCACTTTTAGGCCCATCCTCCTTCTTCGGACACAATCTGAAGAGGGTGGCCCGGTCTCTTCCCACCCATAGTGCTTTCTGCAGATGTGCCAGGGCTGGACAGCCCCAGCAGTGAGACTCACTCCTGGGTGGCACTAGGGTCAGAAGCGCACATGTGTAACCGCTGGGGCCCCTTCAGTCCTCCAGCCAGGACTCTTCCTCTGAGCCTACAAAGAATGCAAGCTGGTTTCCCTGCTTCTCGACACTCATCTTCCCCCATCAGCCCAGCACCCCCTGGCCCCTCTAGGATGCTTCCAGGAACATACAGCACCGTTTAGAGAGGATCAAATGGCATGGCTTCTTTAGCAAGCTGGAACACTCAGGCCAGCCCGATTCCTTCTGCTTTATTTCAGACAACCAGGTGTAACAGCAGAATTCCTCATCCTCATTAGAGAGGTATGGTGCACAGCCCATGGAGAGACATCATGGTTAAGAGGCAGGTTCAAGGGCCTGGACATCCCAACTCCATCCTGACCCGGCCACTTACTTTCTGGTTGTGTTGGGGAAAGTACTTCACCTGTCGGGGTCAGTTTTCTCCCCTCTAAAACGAGGCTGATATGAATAGTTCCTACCTCACTGGGATGTTAGGAGGGTTAAATGAGATAATCCATCTAAAGCACTTAGAAAAGTGAGTATGCAATACAAACTAACCTTCATTACCATCTGTATTTACAGTTTAGAGAGGGCCCCTCCAGAGGTGTTAACTCTAATTTACAAATACATGAGGGTGCACACATGCTGGCTCCCTTTTCTCGATTTAGGGTAGCCCGTGACATTTCACCCTTCTATCCCCAGGAGGCTCCTCTCTGCCTTCTCATGGAAACACCTCCGCCACATCCCACCGCCTCTCCCCCAGCCCACAAAACTGCTCATCTCCCATGCCCTCGTGCCCGCTCCGTATTAACCAGCACAGCCTATTTCAGATGCCCCCCAAAACTTAGTGGCTCAACACAACAAAGGTGGGTTTTGCGTTCAGAGTCCAGTATGAGTGCAGTGTAGGGCATGTTCTGCTCCATTAAGGCACTCAGGGACCTGGGCTCCTCCCAGGTAGCTCCACTGTCTTTCAGGGCCTTGGAGCCCCACCCTGGGTCCCCTGCATCCAGCCAGCAGACAGGAAGAGAACACAGAGAGGATGGTATGATGGGTTTTAGGACTGTGCCAGGCAGGGCTGCTCATCCCTTCAGCCCACCTTCCACAGGCCAGAAAACCAGTCCCATTGTCAGCAGCGGTGAATCCGCAGGGGTGTGCAGCAACTCGATTCTTGCCTTCTCAGAGGAAAGAATTCGGCTGAGAGACAGAAGCAGTTTTAAGGCAGAGGGAAGAGACCGAGGCAAGTTTTAGAGCACGGGCGAAAGTATTAAAAAGTTTTAGGGCCGGGCGCGGTGGCTCACGCCTGTAATCCCAGCACTTTGGGAGGCCGAGGCAGGTGGATCACGAGGTCAAGAGATCGAGACCATCCTGGCCAACACAGTGAAACCCCGTGTCTACTAAAAGTACAAAAAAATTAGCCGGGTGTGGAGGCACGCACCTGTGGTCCCAGCTACTCTGGAGGCTGAGGCAGAAAAATCGCCTGAACCCAGGAGGTGGAGGTTGCAGTGAGCCGAGATTGCGCCACTGCACTCCAGCCTGGCGACAGAGCAAGACTCCGTCTCAAAAAAAAAAAAAAAAAAAAAAAAAAAAAAAAAAAAAAAAAAAAGTTTTCGAGCAGGAAAAATGGAAGTAAAGTACACTTGGAAGGGGCCAAGCAGGCGACTTGGAAGATCCAAGTGTGTCATTCAGCCCTTGACTTGGGGTTTACTCTGTTGGCATGGTTCCAGGGTTTCTGTTTCTCCTCCTGTGATTCTTCCCTAGGGGCGAGCTGTCCACTTGCGTGGTGGCCTGCCAGCACTTGGGAGGGGCCACAGGCACAGCATGTTTACCAAAGTTGTGCACATGCTGATCTGGGGCATTGCTTCCCTTACCAGTCGAGAGTTCCTAGAGGCAGGGCACGCACAGGTTAAACTCGGTCACTTTGCCTCTGAGTGTGCATGCGTGAGCACGCTCGCCAGCTCCTGAGATCTTATCAGGAAGCTGCTGCTCACCAGCTGCAGGTGTTGCTATTGGGAGGCTGCCTTTCCTTGGTGCCAGCTATGCCCAGTTATTATTTCAGAGTGACAGTTAACAACTGCCTGACCATCACCTGATGGTTGCCTGACATTCCCGGCAGGGGGGCGGGGTCTCTCCTGCCCTGCTCATGTCTGCTTAGCTACCTACTCTAACACTGTGACCCCACCTTACAGTAGTGGAAGCTCAGAAAGATAGCCTTTCTGGCCGGGTGCAGTGGTTCACGCCTGTAATCCTAACAGTTTGGGAGGCAGAGGTGGGTGGATCACCTGATCAACACCAGCCTGACCAACATGGTGAAACCCTGTCTCTACTAAAGTACAAACTTAACAGGGCACGGTGGCATGTGCCAGTAATCCCAGCTACTCGGGAGGCTGAGATGGGAAAATCGCTTGAACCCAGGAGACAGTGGTGGCAGTGAGCGGAGATCATGTCACCACCCTCCAGCCTGGGTGGCTGAGCAAGACTCTCTCTCAAAAAAAAAAAAAAAAAGATAGCCTTTCCATGTGTCCAGGAGGGGACTCAAACCTGTGTGGTGAACGTATCCTGTTTTTTCTGCTACCTGCTCCTGTAGCAGAGGCTTCTCTGGGAGGAAACTTGAATCTGTTTTCTTCAGGGCATTCTCTCAGAAAATAGGCCCAAAGTGAGACTGCATGTTTCCCCGCAAATCCTATAGCAGATGATGTCTCATCATCAAATCCTGCAGGCAGACGTGGGAGAAAGAAGGTGGTCTTCTGGAGAGCTGCGGCCACTCAGCTCTGCCACTTCTGCAGCTCAGCTTCCTCCTTTGCAGGATGAAAGGGGTGGCATGAGGGGGGTGCTCTGAGCATTGGTGACAACACATGTGAAGAGTGGCCAGGAATATTATTGTCCTTGGCCCTGCTCCCCTGTTCTCCCATGCCCCAACCACCCGCACCACCTGTCCAGAGTCAGTCAGGGCTGCCGGACAGGCATAACTCGAGTTCTTCTGGCTGCCAGGGCGGGCTGGTTTGTTTTCAGCTGGTCAACCCCACTGTCAGGGCAGAAACGATGCGGAAGGGCAGTGAGAGTCAGCACAGCCTGCGAATGTAATTAAGTGAAAGCAAAATCTGAAAACCCAAATCCCACTCCCGCCCCAACCGATGCCAGCTTGATCTTTTTTGTCTCCGGACCCCACCCCCAGTGCACGCCCGCACACTTCAGGCTCAGCTGATCCAGATGGTCTGTGGATGCTGAGAGCCAAACAGCGTGGGGGGTTGGTTGTTTCATAAGCTCCTACAGACTCTGTCACTAATTGTAAACCCATTTGGGACACCTTCTGAAACGAGGCTTTTCACTAACCTCTAGTTCCTAAACAGACAGACACAAATCGGAGTTCATGTTTTCTCTCTTATTCTACCGCTCCTATTCACCTTGCTTTAAAACAGTTACTTGGGAAACAAAGGGCGACACCCACCTGTGCCTGGTAATACCCCAGTCACCTACAAGCTCTGGAAGCAGGAGTCATTGTTCCCCTAGCAACACGAACTGCCCCAGCTGCACGTGTGTGGTGCTTGGATTACACCAGCCAGCAGCGGAGGTGTGCATGTTGCTAGGAGAACTTGAACTTGAGTTTTAATTGGTAACCCCTCCTCACTGCCACAGCTTTCTTTCCGCCACAGACACACTCTCAGCAGAATCCACAATGCTGGGCCCAACTGGGAAATCCCCAGCCTCAGATAAGATCAGTGTGTTTTTATCCTGTTCTTTTCTCATTTCCAGCACACGTGTGTGTGTGTGTGTGTGTGTGTGTGTGTGTGTGTGAGAGAGAGAGAGAGAGAGAGAGAGAGAGAGAGATGGCGTTTTGCTCTTGTTGCCCAGGCTGGAGTGCAACGGTGTGATCTCGGCTCACTGCAACCTCCACCTCCCCGGTTCAAGTGATTCTCCTGCCTCAGCCTCCGGAGTAGCTGGGACAATAGGCGCTTGCCACCACGCCCAGCTAATTTTTTGTATTTTTAGTAGAGACGAGTTTTCACCATGTTAGTCAAGATGGTCTCGATCTCCTGACCTCATGATTCACCCGCCTCAGCCTCCCAAAGTGCTGGGATTACAGGCATGAGCCACCGCGCCCGGCCATCCTTCTTTCTTTAATTTCAGACGGAGTCAACAACCACATAAATAAGCAAGAATTATGGGGATTGGCTGGACAATATCAACTGAGAGCCTCCTGTTGCCGGGTGCTGTCCTGGGCACTTCAGACACAGCGTCAAAAAAACAAAGACCCTGTCCTCAGGGGCCCTGCATCTGGGGTAGGGAGGATGATAAGCAGATAAACACATCAGTATCAGTCAGTGTTCTCCAGACAGAGCCAGGAGGAGCCAGCTTAGCTCTAAATCTAGATGACATAGATGTGTGTATGTGCACATATTACATATATGCATAAAGGAATTTATTTCAGGAATTGGCTTATACAGTTGTGGAGGCTGGCAAGTCTGAAATTCGTGGCGCAGGCGAGCAGGCTGGAAACTCATGCAGGAATGGACGCTGCAGGCTTGGGGCACAATTTCTTCTGCCATAGGGAATCTTCAGTTTTGTTCTTCAAATCTCTTCATTGATTAGGTGAAACCCACCAAGCTACCAAGGGTAATCTCCTTTACTTAAAGACAACTGATCCTAAGTGTACACCACATCTATAAAATACCTTCACAGCAACACTAGGTTGGTGTTTGCTTGAATAACCGGCTCTTACACCTTAGCCAAGTTTGACACATAAAACCAAGCATGACAAATGGGTAGCGATAAGTAAGTGCAATGGGGAAAAAGGAAGCAGGTGGAGGGGGGCAGGGCCCAGGCAGCGGGGCACAGGAGACCTACCATGTCATTCAGTACAAACTTAATGAAAAATAAACGGGCATACCTAGTCACTGCATTCAAAAAGCACAACAAAATCCTCACGTGGTGACAGATCTGCTCGTCATGCCTCTCCAGCCCTGGAACTGAGGACAGGAGAGAGACTATTAATTGCAGGACTCTAATTAATATCAGTTAGCACAGCCAAAGCAAGAAACAAGTGTTTAGTCTCCTGCCTTGATGGATCTTCAGAAACAGACCCCTGTCTGCAACAGCCTCCTGGCTGAATTCCCGCTTCCACGCCCCCCTCCCCCGCTCCGCTCCTCGCTCCCACCCCTGACAGTGGTCCCCGAGCCTGGCCTCTTCTCCCTACGCCCCGTCCCTGTGCTACTCTTCCCACTGCAGCTGCAGTGCCGGTGGCCTCTTGCTGTTTCCCAAGCACTCCTGGCTTCTGCCCCGGGCCTTTGCTGCTCCCCCTCCACATCCTGAAAGGGTCTCCTCCCAGCCATGTGCCTGCTTGTCCCCACACATCCTCCTCAGAAAGGCCAGCCTTGACCACCCCATAAAATAGCACCCTCCCCATCTCTCTCTGCCTCCCTGTCCCATCTCCTTAATATATATTTCTCTGTCGATTGTCTGTCTTCTCTCGCTCTGTTGCTTTTTTTCAAATTGTAGTACAATAACATAAAATTCACCATTTTGAATTGCACAATTCCGTGACATTTGGCACATTCCCAGTGTTATACGACCATCACTACTACCTAGCTCCAGAACATCTTCGCCACCGCAAGAGGAAACCCATGCCCATTAAGCAGCCACTCCCCCTTTCTCCCTCCTCCAAGCCGACAGTCACCACTCTGCCTTCTGTCTCTGCGGCTTTGCCTGCTCTGGGTATATGACATGAAAGGGATCATACAGTATGTGGCCTTTCCTGGCTGACTTCCCCCACGCAGCATGGCATCTTTGAGGTTGGTCCGCTGTACTTCTTTTCATCCACGGCTGGAGAGCGCTGCATGGTATGGGTGCGCCATGTCACATTTCTCCATTCATCCACGGACAGGCATTTGGGCTGTCTGCACCTTTGCCGTTATGAACGATGCCACAGTGACCATACATGTGTGGCGTGTGTTTGAAGGGGACTCTGTCTTGATCACTTTGTGTCCCTGGCCTGTGAATGGGCCTGCAGATTGACCTGTGGACAGCTTAATCTTCAGGCAAGTAAATAAAGGGCAAAGTCTGGCATCGAATTTAATTTCCCCCAGGCCCCTCTCTGCCACAGCAAGGCCCGACCGAGCCTTTGTGTCCACACGCACCCAACACCCACACCCTGAGCCAAATCCATCCAGCAGTGGGGTAGGGGTCTAGCTGGGCTCCTCCCAGCTCCCCACTTCCCAAAGGTAAGACATCCAGGCCGTTGAGGCAAGTGTGCCCTTCGGAATTCCCATACAGCCCCAGGATTCCCCCAAAACAAAGCACTCTTGTCCGCAGGTAAAGGCTGACTAGCAGGCTAATAAGACTGGCTATTTCTTTGAATGGGATAAAATCTCAAATTTTACAATGAAAAATCAGACCTAAGAAACATCATATCCCTGGGACTCGTTTCCTGGGCTGCTGTAACCAAGTACCACAAACCAGGTGACTTAAAGCAGCAGAAATTCATTTTCTCATCATTCTGGAGGCTGGAAGCCTGAAACCCAGGAGTCCACAGGGCCACGCCCCGTCCAGAGGCTCGCGGAAGTCCTTCCTTGCCTCTTCAGCTCCCGGTGGTTTCCAGGAATCCAAGGCCTTGTTCTTGGCAGGCAGCTGCCTAATCCCATCTCCATCTCTGTCTTCGCATGGTGCTTTCTTTTATTTTGAGACCCAGACTGGAGTGCAGTGGCGCCATCTCAGCTCACTATAACCTCTGCCTCCTGGGTTCAAGCGATTCTCTTGCCTCACCCTCCCGAGTAGCTGAGATTACAGGTGCCCATCACCACGCTTGGCTAATTTTTGTATTTTTAGCAGAAACTGGGTTTCACCATGTGGGCCAGGCTTGTCTTGAACTCCTGACCTCAGGTGATCCTCCTGCCTTGGCCTCCCAAAGTGTTGGGATTACAGGTATGAGCCACCGTGCCCAGCCCACACATCTTAAAAAACATCAGTCACTGGGGGCAGTTGGTGGGGGTAGGGGACAGACAGCAGGGGTGGGGAGGGTGGGGAGGGTGGGGAGGTATAACACAGGGAGAAATGCCGGACATAGTATGCACCTAAAGTAAAATAAGTAAATTTTTAAAAAACAAATAAAAATGAAAGGACAGAAAAAAAAAGAATTGGAAAATATAATATCTAAAGTTAGGAACTTATTGCGTGAATTTAACAGAAAAAAAAAGTCAGCCATATGGGATTAAGGGGCCACCCTACTCCAGCATGACCTCGTCTCAACTAATCATCTACAATGACCCTATTTCCGAATAAGGCCACATTCTGCAGTAAACGGGGGTTAGGACTTCAACATAGCTTTTTAGGAGACACAATTCATCACCTTGGAGAAGGTGTCGTGGAATGCTTGGCCTCGATTTTACTAAGTGTAAATGATTGGTCAGGTTTGGGGAGGGCAGGGAGCTGCATGCAAATAAAGGAGAAGACCATGCATAAGCAGGAGTTCACTGATGAGGAGACATAGGGCAAGAAACAGGAGAACGGAGAGTTCCTCTCTCTTCCTGTCTTCCCTGCAGCTTAGCCGAGGGCCGAATCTATACCTTGCAGCCTGCGCAGCTGCAGAACAGGGCAAGGAGGTATCTCAGGTCTCCTAGAGGAACTTTGAAACAGCTCACTCCTTTGCTCAGAACCCTCCAAGAGCTCCCTTGGGAGAGTGGCTAATGCCCCCAAGTCCCCAGGCCACCTGCCCTCCACACTCCCACACCTATCCCTTCCCCACCTCTCACCCCACGCCAGCCACACTGGGTTCCATCCTGTCCTTGGAAGTGCCCAGCATGCTCCTGTCCCAGCGCCTGTGTCCTCCTGGTCCCTGTGCCTGGAATGCTCTTCCTTCGGAGATCTTCGTGGCTCAAACTGCATTCCATCCGGCCCTCCCCGCCCACTTTCTATGCCCCTCTCTTGCTAATTTTTTCCATAGCCCTTCCCACCAGCTGCGGTACACATATTTACCTACTTGCTGCCAGTCTTCCTCCACCAGAATATGCACACGTGGCGAAGGGAACACCGTGCTGTGCTCTTCACAGCCATATTCCCGGCCTCCCAGCCGCCCTGGCCTGTATTAGGCGAGCCGTGAACTATCATCGAATACAGGAAGCTGCTATGCCAGCAGGTGCAAAAGGAGGCTCGCAGCTGTGGAGAGGCCCCTGCACTGGGGCTAGCGTCCTGAGGGTCAGGGGAGGGGTGGCTGGGCTTCAGCTCCCTTCCTGCCTCAGGCAGAGGCACACCCCCAACCAAGCGCTGCTGTCTTCAGCAGGCCCCACGTGGCCCCATGCCTCCCAGAACAGCTTGCCTCAGGCTGGGGAGGGCGTGGCCTCGGGCTCACCTGTTTCCTTGCTCTTCCTGGCAGCCTGCGCTGCCGCCCCAGCATGGGTGGTGAGGAGCCAGAGGGTCCACCTAGTCAGCGCATTTTCTGTTTCCTGCAGCTGCTGCAAACAATCACCACAATCTCAGAGATTTAAAACAACACAGTATTATTCTCTTACAGTCCTAGAGGTCAGAAGTCCAAAATAACGCTAACAGGGCTAAAATCAAGGTATCCTCGGGGCTGGTTCTTTCCAAAGCTTGGAGAAGACAACCCATGGCCTCCCTTGGCCCCTCGTCCGTCTCCAAAGTGCAGCCCTCCAGTGTCTGCCAGAGCATCACTCGTCTGTGCTTCCGGGATCTTCCCGCCTTCTCCTCTGACCCTGACTCCTGGGTCCCTCCGATGAGAACCTTTGTGATTACCTGGGGCCCACGTAGATAAGCCAGGCTAATCACCTCATCTCAAGATCCTTAATCGCATGGGCAAAGTCCCTCTTGACATAAGCTAACATCCCTAATGCCAGAGATTAGGGCATAAACATATCTGGGGACTATTATTTAGCCACCGGCAGGCAGGAATGGAGCAGGCCTGCTCCTCAACCACCATCGGCTGTTACCAGGAAGGAGTCCTGATCCAGACCCTAAGAGAGGGTTCTTGGAGCTCACACAAGAAAGAATTTTGGGCAAGGTCACAGAGTAAAGTGAAAGGAAGTTTATTTAAAAAGTAAAGGAATAGGCCAGGTGCTGTGGCTCACGCCTATAATCCCAGTACCTTGAGGGGCTGAGGCAGGAGGACCATCTGAGGTCAGGAATTCGAGACCAGCCTGGCCAATATGGTGAAACCAGGTCTCTACTAAAAATGCGAAAATCAGGCAGGTGTGGTGGCTCACACCTGTAATCCCAGCTACTCAGGAGGCTGAGGCAGGAGAATCATTTGAACCCAGAAGTCGGAGGTTGCAGTGAGCCAAGATCACGCCATTGCGCTCCAGCCTGAGCAAGAGTGAGACCGTCTCAAAAAAAAAAAGTCAAGGAATAAAAGGGTGTTTACTCCATAGGCAGGGCAGCCCCGAGGGCTGTTACTGGCTATTTTTATTTCTTGATCAGATGCTAAACTAGGGGTGGATTATTCATGAGTTTCCTGGGAAACGGGGCAGAGATTTCCCCAGGAACTGAAGGTCCCTCCCCCTTTTAGACCATACATGGTAACTTCCGGGCATTGCCATGGCATATGTAAACTGTCGTGCACCAGTGGGAGTGTCTTCAGCATGCTAATGCATTCTAATCAGCATAGAGTCAGCAGTGAGGATAACCAGAGGTCACTTTTGTCACCATCTTGGTTCTGGCAAGTTTTGGCCAGCGTCTTTACCACACCCTGTCTTATCAGAGGGCTCTTTGTGACCTGCATCTTGTGACCTCATGTCTCGTCCTGTGACTGAGAATGCCCAGCCTCCTGGGGATGCAGCCCAACAGCTCTCAGCCTCATTTCACCCAGCCCCTGTTCAACATGGAGTCACTCTGGTTCCAACGCCTTTGACAGTGATGTGCCAGGGTGGGACCCTGTCTCCCAGAGTCCTTCCATCAGCCCCTCCTCAACCCCAGCTTCAGATCTCCCAGCACCCAACCCCAGGGTTTCCCACAGTTCCAGCTGCAGCCCCTGGTTACACCTTCTTCTTGCTAAGGCTGAACCAGGGCTGGGCAGTCTCAGGAACTGGCGTCTCTGAGACCAGGACAGTGGCACCTCCTTCGACTTTGTGGAGAGGGGTATAGAGACAAGGCAGGGATGACAGCGGGATAAGTTCATGTCCCAAGTTCAGGTTCACACTTTTTTCTTCTGTCCTTTTGCCTCCTGCTTCTCTTCTTTCCCAGAAAACGCTCTGGCTTTTCTCCCCCTAGTCCTCCGTCCTCCGTCCCTTCGCTAGTGACACTCAGTGCATCCAGCACTTTCCATAGTCAGTGCCTGGAGGAGGGCATTCACAGGGTCTATGCTGGAGCTCTTGCTCCCCCACCCCACCCCACTCACAGGAATCACATTCTGAATGATGTTCAATGGGAAAAGAGGCCAAGCACATGGACACTGCCCCACCTCAGCCCCGTGTGACCACAAGAGCTGCAGAGCCAGGCGGGCCACTCCCAGTGCCACCATCATGCCTGATGCTGTGAGACCCACCCCCACAGAGACTCAGTTTTCTCTTCTTTAAAATGAAGATCATCCCTATTGGGATGACTGTCCCTACCTGTGGTCCCCAAACTGCTGTCATAACTGACAAACTATCCATAACATGGGAGAATCGTTATAACAGCTGAACAAGGAAGAAACAGAGAGCATGGCTGCAAGAATCTCAGACTAATGGGTACCTGGAGTCAGAGGTCAGGGGAACCCACAGCATCCAAGACCAAGCCTTAACCAGGGCACGTGCCAGCTTTCACAATGGAGTTATATGCTAGAACAGCCCCTAGGCCCCTCCTGTTGTCCCCACTCAGTCCCCAGCACACCCCACAGGGCCAGAGAAGAGGTCTTGTAACCACCCAAGGGGTTCACCTTGCCGACTGCCTAAACAGAGCCAATTTATCAAAACGGGAATTGCAATAGAGAAAGAGTAATCCACACAGAACCAACCGTGCAGGAGACCAGAGTTTCATTATTATTTAAATCGCTCTCCTGGAAAACTCAGGGATCAGAGTTTTCAAGGATAATTTGGTGAGTAGGGGACCAGTGAATCAGAAGTACTGATCAGTTGGCCCAGGGATGAAATCACAGGGAGTCAAAGCTGTTCTCTTCTGCTGAGTCAGTTCCTGGGTGGAGGCCACAGAACTGGTTGGCAGGCCCAGGTGGGGCCATCCAGCTGTTAAAAACGCAAAAACCTGACACGATATTTCAAAAGGCAGATCTTAGGTTCACAATCGTGATGTTACCTTCAAGAGTAATTGGGGAAGTTGCAAATCTTATGACCTCCGGAATAACAGCTGGTAATATTTAGAATTCTAGCCCCTCTCATCTTGACTTGGTGCCCGGTGGCCCTTCATTCATTTTACAAGAACAGTTTAGCCTTTAGGGAAGGGCTCTCATATCAACTACACACAAAATTCCTTCCCAAAGCTAGTTCGGCCTATACCCAGGAATGAACAAGGACAGTTTAGAGGTTGGAAGCCAGGTGGGGTCAGCGAGGTCTGATACCTTTCACTGTCATAATTTTCTCAGTTATGATTTTTGCAAAGGCGGTTTCAGTCTCTAGAGCAATCCTGTCTCTTATTAGCACACACTGGTGAGGCCAGCATTGCCCTTGGAAGAAACAACTTCTCTAGATGTTCCACATCCGTGCAGGCTGATTCCAACAGTGACGCTCCTGCAGGTGGCAGAGAAGCCCGCAGAGACAGGGAAGTGAGGCGGGAAAGAAAGCAAACTTTTTCCATTCATAACTGCCTGATTCTCCTATAATTCCTCAGCTGGCTGTGGGGGCCGAAAAGTGGTGTGAGGAAGGCACAGAGGGGCCCTCCAGAAATGCGGGTTCTCTCCCCACTGCTGCCCTGCGAGGGGCCCCTGCGTGAGGCCCTGAAAGCCTCTGAGCCTCTGTCACCCATCAAACAAGTTGACAGCTGGCCCTGCTGAAACTGCCTTTGCAAAAATTATGACAGAAAATTGTGACAGCAAAAGAGATCTGATCTAACCAACCGCCATTTTGTCTTTAACCTCCAAACTGCCCTCCATCATTCTTGGGCATGGGCCAAGCTACCTTTGGGAGACATTTAGTTCACAGTTGAAATGGTAATAGCCCTTCCCCAAAACTGCCTTTGAAATGAAAGGCAGTGTACTAACGAAAGCCTTCTAATGAAAGACCACCACGTTAAGAGGATGAGAGGAGCCTAAATGCTGCTGAGGTGTAGACATAATGATGATCAGCCGTTATTCCAGAAGTCAGAAAATGTGAACTTCCCCAATGACCCCTGCAAATCACAGCACTATTAGAACCTAAGATTGGTCTTTTGAGACATTTTCCAGACTTACCCCACCTGGACAAGTGACTCGAGACTCAGCCAGTCCTGTGGCTCCTCCATCCAGAGGTGGACTCAACACACGAGCACTGTTTTCCACGGCCCTACCACTGCATCCCCAACCAATCAGCAGCACCCATTCCCCTGCTCCCAAAATAACCTTGAAAAACTCTAGCCTCCAAAATTTGGGGGAGGCTGATTTGAGTTATAATGTAGCTCTGGTCTCCCATTTAGCCATCTCTACATGAATTAAGTTCTTTCTCTATTGCAATTCCCCTGTCTTGATCATCAGCTCTTTCTGGGCAGCAGGCAGAAGGAACACACGGGGCAGTGACATCATTACCTCGTGTGTGTGTGAGGGCCACCTTGAAGTGATTTGGCACAACATACAAATATGTCACATAAAAGAACAATGAAGAATAAAGAAAAGAATTGATTAGGCAGTGCATTCATTTCCTAGGACTGCCATAACAAAGCGTCATACACCAGGTGACTTAAAACAACAGAAATCTATTGTCTCACAGCTCTGGAGTCCTAAAATCTAAGACCCAGTTGCCCTCAGAAAGGAGCTGTTCCAGGCCTCCCTACAGGCTTCTGGTAGACTCAGGCACGGATGCCCCACTGCAGTCCCGCCTCTTCACAGGGTGATGTCTTCACAACATCCTCCCTGTGTGTGTGTGTCTGTCTCTATGTCTAAATTTCCCCTTTTCATCAGGACACTAGTCACATTGATTAGGGCCCACCCTAAAGACCTTATTTTAACTTGATTACCTTTGTAAAGACCCTATTTCCAAAGAAGGTCACATTCTGAGGAGCTGAACGTTAGGACTTCAACCTTCTTTCTGTGAGGACACACACAGTTCAACCCATAACAGGCAAGGATTGGACAACATTTTCTGGAAAGAGCCAGAGAGTAAATATTTTAGACTTGTGAGCCACTGTCTCTGTCACAACTACTCACCTCTGCTGTGACAGCCTGAAAGCAGTCGTAGACAATACATAAATGAAGGAGCCTGGCTTGTGCTGATAAAACTTTATTTATAACAATAAGTTGTAGGCCAGATTTGCTTGGCAGGCCATAGTCAGCCAATCCCTAGGTTAGAACACCAACTTTAAAACAAGGAAAAAGAGTTTCTGCAGCCTTTCTGAAAGAGGGCACTCAGTGTGAGAACCAGAGTTTGGGAGCAAAACCTGAGTCCCCAGAAGTGCTAAGGGGAGAGTCAAGGAAAGTCCTGGGGTTCAAGAACGTGGACTCAAAATGGGGGAGGAAGACAGGGCACCCTGGAGGAGTTCCGCACAAGGCTGTTGGCTTACCCACAGGCACTAAGGGCTGATCTTACAGCTGAGAAAATTGAGCCGCCAAAAGACCAAGTGACCCTTGCCAAAAGACACAGCTGGTAGAGGAAGGATTCCATCCCAGGCGATGTGATTGTAGGGGCTAAGCTTGTAACCAATAGCAATCACTCTAGAGGACAAAGAACCAGCAGGGGACCAGGCACTGGGAGCTGGGTGTCTCAGGCCAAGTTCTTCAGGGGTCGGGGCCAAAGGGATGACACCAGAGGGCCAGGGAGTTGGAAAGAGCCAGTGGAAAGCAGCGGTGTGTCAGTCATTAGAATCCACAGGCATCGGGCCTGTCATGTGAGCATCATCAGGACAGGCTTTATCAACACCCCCCACTGAACAACGCTACGACACCTCTCCTGCAGAAGCAGTGGAGACGGGCACCCTTACTCTGAGCCAACAAAGGTCTTAGGAGTTGTGTTCAATATAAACTAATAAATACTCAGGGAATCAGTTCACCAGGATTGTAAAGAAATAAAAATAGAAACAAAGTCACGTACTAATGGCAAGATGCTAATTGTGCTCTGTCATGGAACCTCACCCTTCTCGGCCTGTCATCTTCCCACTTCATTGAAAATCCATTAAAACAATTGCTGGGCCATTAACACCGACTTTCAGGCAGAAGCTTCCCTTGGGCACAGTTGTGTGACTAGGGTTCTTTCATTAATATTTAGTGTAACTGCCTAAGAGCTGGGTAATTGTGATTACAGACCGCCATTTAAATACGGAGGGGAGCCTGAAGATGGGATCTTTTCTTTGCATCTTTTATTTTTAATATGTGTGGAATCATCTCCCTCAGGCGAGATAACATTAAAACTTGAATTTTTAAAATAAAGAGAGGGCTGATTACTCAGTCTACAAAAGAATTCACCATAGGATTTCTTAAAGTGTGAGCTCCCAGAGAAATCAAAATTATTTGATTTACAAAATTTCATCTGCTTGCATCTTTTCCATATTATGACTCTACCATAAAGAGTATTTGAAAAAAGAAACGCAACTACTAGTGAATTCCCTACAGGCTGCTGAGTGGACAGTTGAGGCCTGCATTTATAAATCAGGGTAGACCAGAAGACATATCTTAAGGCCACCTTGAAATTCAGCCTGAGTGCCTGTAATAGAACGTGACTTGCTAGGACATGCCGTCAGACAGATGAACCAAGGGGCACACCAATTAGAGATGAGAGGACCCTGAGACCAGTCTGCAACGTGGAGCAACTGCTAGGAGATGCTCCTTCCAGAGTGCAGAGGGGAAAACTCCTGCTCCCAAAAAAGAGTCTTCCTCCTCTGTGCTTATCCCCATAAAATGGGACCAACCGATCCAGTATCGCCTCAGATTTAAGCCTGTTAGAAAGCTTGGGAGGATATTAACAACCTTCCCCATAATACAGTGGCTTTCTCCTGCATTTTGTCAGCTTCCGTTGCTCTGCATTTAAAAGGAGGCACGCAAAATGGCAATGCCATACTCCCAAGTGTGTAGCAACAGCCTGTGAGTGGAACAAACATGAACAGTGTTACCTCTGCTCTCGCGCCAACAACAACATCAACACAGAAGGCTTTTGGCCAGGCACAGTGGCTCAAGCTTGTAATCCCAGCAGTTTGGGAGGCCGAGCCAAGCAGATCGCTTGAGGCCAGGGGTTCGAGACCAACCTGGCCAATACGGTGAGATCCCCTTCCCTACTAAAATTATAAAAATCAGCCAGGTGTGGTGACACACATCTGTAATCCCAGCTTCTTGGGTGGCTGCGGCATGAGAATTGCTTGAACCCAGGAGGCGGAGTTTGCAGTGAGCCAAGACTGCATCACTGTACTCCAGGCCGGGCGACAGAGCAAGGCTCTGTCTCAAGAAAAAAGGATTTCTGTGACCAAATACTTGGGGGGTTTTCCCCACCAACATGCAATCAATCAATTCCGCAGCAGACTTGAGCTGCGGGGGTGTCCTCCAATTCAATTCTGACACTGTCTACCTGGAGATAGTGTCAGATCCCATAGGTGGACGGCTCAGTCCCCAAGACTGCTTCCCTCGTCCTCCAGACACCAGCCATAGATCCTCAAGCTGGGCTTTCCACAACCCTTCTTTAGGTTTGATTAATTTGCCAGAGTGGCTTACAGAACTCAGGGAAACATGTTTATCAGATTATGAAGGATATGACAAATAATGCAGACAAAGAGAGGCGTGGGGCGAGGTATCGGGGAAGAAGCACGGAGCTTCCAGACCTTCCCTGAGCACGCCACCCTCCAAGAACCTCCATGTGTTCAGCTATCTGGAAGCTCTGCAAACACTGTCTCTTTGGGGTTTTATGGAAGCTTCATTACGAGGCATGATGGATAAAGCCATTGGCCATTGGTGATCAGCTTAAACTTCAGCTCCTCTCCCCTCCCCAAGGTTGAAGTAGCAAGGACAGAGTTTGGAAACCACTGCCCTCAATCTTTGCTGTCCAAAGCAGTAGCCACTAGTACCATGTGGCTACCCACATTTGCAGTGGGGCTGGTCTGAACTGAGATAGACTGTAAATATAAAATTCATACCAGATTTCAAAAACTTATCAAGAAAAAAAGAGAATATATAGTATCTCATGAGTAACCTTTACATTGACTATATGTTAAAACGATAATATTTTGGATATATTAGATAGAATAAATTATATCATTAAAATGAATTTAACATTTTTTTTTATTTTTTAATGTGGCTAGTTGAAAATTTTAAGTTACTATGTGGCTCATGTTATATTTCTTTTTTTTTTTTTTTTTTGGAGATCGAGTCTCCAGACTGGAGTACAGTGGCACAATTACAGCTCGCCGCAGCCTCGACCTCCCAGGCTCAAATGATCCTCCTGCCCCAGTCTCCTGAGTAGCTGTGACTACAAGTGTGCACCACTGCCCTGGCTCATTTTTTTATTTTTTGTAGAGACAGGGTCTCGCTATGTTGCCCAGGCTGGTCTTAAGCTCCTGGACTCAAGCAATTTCCCTCCCTTACCCTCCCAAAGTGCTAGGATTACAGGCGTGAGCCACCGTGCCTGGCCTCAGCCCTATGTGACATTTCTATGGGACGGTGCTGCTTAAATAATCAACTTCTATGGGAGAACACGTGTACGTCTGCATAGAGAGGTAGATTCTAGTTTCGGATTATATAAATAAATATCTTATATATTTGGCTTTGAACGGCCAAATAAACAGGACTTGAACTTTTGCTTTCATAAACGGTAGGGACGTGATGACAATGAGAAACTT
The DNA here is from genome assembly GCF_009761245.1 of Sapajus apella. NCBI lineage: Eukaryota > Metazoa > Chordata > Mammalia > Primates > Cebidae > Sapajus > Sapajus apella. The sequence continues at coordinate 9,506,847 of NW_022436965.1, forward strand.
AATGCTAGCTACGAAGACCTCGGGGTGGCTTTACTCAGTTCCCGACTACACGGTTGATGCCTGGGTTGGCCACTAGAGGGCAGTGGTGTATATAAAATGTGAGCGCTCACACAGCCATTAACTGAAGACTCCCCGCCCAGCCCACCTGCAGAGCCTCTACAGGGTCCGCACTAAGCGATGATTAAAGCCCGTGCTTTTTCCCTCCCTTTTAAGTACCAGATGCCTGGGGAAGAAGAAGAGACTGCAGAAAACTGGGTAGAACTAGAGCTGACCCTTAAACTGAGGCTCAGACAGCAGCAAAGAAGGAAGGCCATTCTGCGTGAAAGACATCAGATGTTCAAAGACCCAGAAACGGAGTCACGTTTACCTTCCTGGCTCTGCTGCTAACAAAATACGGGGCCCGAAGCATGCCACTGGGCCTCGCTTCTGTAAGATGAGGTGGAGCGAGGTGAGCTTTTACATGTCCTCCAGTGTCACCACTGCAGCCTTTCCAGAGTGAACCCCGCAGGCCTGCTGTTCCCAGAGGTTTAATGGGGGGCACAAACGCCTTCCAGGCACGATGGTACTGTAAGTACTTTAAGAGCTCCCCCCACTCCAAACACTTAACAATAATACATAAATACAAAATACATAAAATACAAAAATTTTTAAAATGGAAGTCCAATCCTTGCTCCAAAAGATCAGCATCTTGGCAGGGTGCAGTGGCTCATGCCTGTAATCTCAGCACTTTGGGAGGCTGCCGCTGGTGGATCACCTGAGGTCAGGAGTTCGAGACCAGCCTGGGCAATATGGCAAAACCCCATCTCTACTAAGAATATAAAAATTACCTGGGAATGGTGACATGTTCATGTACCGTCAGCTGCTTGGGAGGCTGAAGCATGAGAAGCACTTGAGCCCAGGAGGCTGCAGTGAGCCGAGGTCATCCACTGCACTCCAGCAAAAAAAAAAAAAAAGAGATCAGTATCTCCAAGGATCAGAGAAACACAGAAACACAACTCTACAGCAGAAATGGCGCTGTAGGTTCACTCAGGCAGAGGTAGCCACGAGCTTTTCTCTTGTGGTAAAGGGGAACCATACATGACCAGGTGTTCCCAGTCCAGAAACTGGGTGGGGCTTTCACACCCAAGAACCAGGGATATAAAATGCTGGGGCTGAAACTTATACAGAGCTTCTTATCCCAGCTGAGGAGGAACTTTGCCAAAGAGGTCCCCTGGCTCAGTGATGGGATCAGCAATGTCCCAGAATCATGACAGTATAGATACCTGAGCTGACAATTGAAAATCTGATTCTGAACTGGGGGCTGTGAGGGCCAATATGCAAAACCATTAGGCTGAAAGGGAATGAGCACAGAGACAGACTAAAATTACTAATAATAACTCCCATAAGAGAAAGACTAAGAAAGGCAGTTTAAAAATGCAATTTAAAAATGCAATGATAGGAACTGAATTCACTTCAGAAGTGAAAATGGCAGGGTAATGTGATGCTGACTTTTTAAAGAATTATTTATTTAGTAAATATTCTACACACCTACCATGTCCTAGACACTGTTTTAGGTGCTGATGATACAACAATCAACGAAACAAGACTGCTGATATGGTTTGGTTCTGTGTCCCCACCCAAATCTCACCTTGAATCGTAATCTCTTATAATCCCCACGTGTCGAGGGAGGGACCAGATGAGAGGTGATTGGCTCATGGAGGTGATTTTTCCCATGCTGTTCTCGTGATAACGAGTTCTCACTCGATCTGATGGTTTTATAAGGCAGTTCTCCCTGCTCTTGCAAGCTCTCTCTTCCCTGTCACCATGTAAGGTGTGCCTCCTCCCCTTCCACCATCACTGTAAATTTCCCGAGGCCCACCATCCATGCAGAACTGTGAGTCAATTTAACTTCTTTTTTAATAAATCACCCAGTCTCAGGCAGTTCTTTATACTAGTGTGAAAACAGACTAATATGTCAAGTATTGACAAGTGCTATGAAGAAATGTTTAGGATCCTCAAAGATGTAAAGGGATGACTAACAATCATTTATAAAAACAAAAATTATAAAACAATAGGCAAAATAAACAAAAGCAAGTTATAAAAAAGAACCAATTGAAATGAAAAATATACGTATTTAAATACATAAACTCAGGCTGGGCACAGTGGCTCATTCCTATAATTCCAATACTTTGGGAAGCTGAGGCCAGTGCATAGCCTGAGCCCAGGAGTTTGAGACCAGCCTGGGCAACATAGCAAGACCCCATCTTTACAAATAATTTTAAAATTAGCCAGGCATAGTGGCATGCACCTGTGGTCCCAGCTACTTGGGAGGCCGAGTTGGGAGAATTGCTGGAGCCTGGGCAGTCAAGGCTGCAGTGAGCTATGATCACACCATTGCATTTCAGCACAGGTGACAGAGTGATACCCAGTCTCCACAAAAAAAAAAAAAAAAAAAAAAAAAAAAAAAACATAATCTCAGTAGTACTGGATAAACTCTATGATGTCATGGTGAAAGACAGATCCATTAATTAGGAGGCAGTACTATAGAAATCACCCATAATGCAACACAGAGGGAAAACGTATTTTTTTTTAATATGAAAGGGCAGCTAAGAGATGTAGAAGGTACACTGGCAGGCATCAACATACAGCTAATAAAAATTTCAGAAAAAAAGAATAAAAGGAATGAGAGTGAAGTGATGTTTAAAGAGATAATATCTGAAGTTTTCCAGTATTAAAGTTAAAATTCACTAAATATGGATACATAGAAACTTATATTTTCACTGTGATATATCTAACTGTCTGCATATCATAGTAAAACTGTGAGACATCTCAGGATAAAGAAAAAAACTCATCAAAGAAAATAAGACAGATTATCTTAAAAAAAAAAAAAAGAATATTGATGGGAGGAACATCATCAGAAACAGATGCCAGAAAACATAGGAGGAACTCACAAAATGCCGGAAGAAAGTTACTATCAGTATAGAATTTTATACCTACCTGAACTGTTACTCATTCAAGAGTGAGAGGAAAATATGTATACTTTTTTGGGCATATGGTAATTAAAAGAAATTATAGCCCGTGTTCCAGGTAAAAGATTTACTAAGGAATGACGACATCACCGTGAAAATTGCAAACGTTTAGAACTGAACCACAAATGCACTAAGTAGCTAAGCAATAATGTCTATGGCTACAATGTGTTGCTTCCACCTCTGAGCCAGGAATTATATCTATATCTATATTAGACACTTCCCAACTAGTATATATCTTAGCCCTCAAAATCAGGTTGTTAACTCAATAGTGTTGACTCCTTTGTAAGGATGAAGAAACTTTTGGGAGAACAAAGTTACTGTACTCTTACGAACTAAATGTTTGTGTCACTCAAAATTCATATGTTAAAACTCTAACTCCCAACATGATGGTGTTAGGAGGTAGAGCCTTTGGGAGGTAATTAGGCTTAAATGAGGTCATGAATGTGGGTCTTTCATAATGGAGTTAGTGCCCTTATAAGATGACAAAGAGACTCTACAGCTTCCTCTTTCTCTCTCTCTCTCTCTCTCTCTCCTCTCTCTCTCTCTGTCATTTGAGGATACAGCAAGAAGGTGGCTGTCTGCAAGCCAGGAAGAGAGCCCTTACCAGACCCGACCATGCTGGTACCCTGATCCCAGACTTCCAGCCTGCAAAATTGTGAGAAACAAGTACATGTGTGTTGCTTTAGCTGCCCAGTTTAGTATTATTTTATAGCAGTCTGAGCTAAGATGCATGCCCAAAAATCTGGGTCTATATGAAGATAAGGAGCCAACGAAGGTGCGGGTGGAATTTTATTGACACTAGGGAACAATAATAGGGGCCTGAGCCAGGTACAAACAGCTGTTTGACAGGGAGAAAGTGGGCAGCGTTCTAATTCAGAAGTATTTCATGCTGATGATTACTTTTCTCCTGCTTACCTTTCTCTAAGTCTAGCCTGAGCTTTCCTCATTTGAAATACTGTTGATCCTTAAATAACATGGGGTTGAACTGCTTGGGCCCGCTTATATGTAGATTTTCTTCTGCCTCTGCCACCCCAAGACAAAACCAACCCCGCCTCTTCCTCCTCCTCAGCCTACTCAATGTAAAGGCAACGAGGGTGAAGACCTTTATGATGATCCACTTCCACCTAATGAATCGTAAATGTATTCTCTCATTATGACTTTCATCATCATATTTTCCTTTCTCTAGATTACTTTATTGTATCAATACAATTATAATACATATACAAATTATGGCCAGGCATAGTGGCTTATGCCCATAATCCCAGCACTTTGGGAGGCCAAGGCGAGTAGATTCTTGAGCTCAGGAGTTTGAGACCAGCCTGGGCAACACAGTGAAACCCCATCTCCACAAAAAAATTAACTGGGCATGGTAGCTTATACCTGTGAGGCTAAGACAAGAAGATCACCTGAGCCTAGGAGGTCAAGGTTGCAGTGAGCCAAGATCATGCCACTGTACTCCAGCTTGGGCAGCAGAGCAAAACCCTGTCTCTAAATAAATAAATAGTCAGCCAGGTGCAGTGGCTCAAGCCTATAATCCCAGCACTTTGGGAGGCCAAGGCAGGAGAACCACCTGAGGTCGGGAGCTCAAGACCAGCCTCACCAACATGGAGAAACCCTGTCTCTACTGAAAAAACAAAATTAGCTGGGCATGGTGGCGCATGCCTGTAATCTCAGCTACTTGGGAGGCTGAGGCAGAAGAATCACTTGAACATAGGAGGCAGAGGTTGCAGTGAACCCAGATCATGCCATTGCACTCCAGCTTGGGCAACAAGAGTGAAACTCCATCTCAAAATAAATAAATAAATAAAACAAATTATGTGTTAATTGACTGTGTTACCAGGGCCTCTGAACAGCCAGGCAAGTACTTTAGCAAACCTCAGGGGCTGATGTTCTGATAGGTCTCGCAAGTTTCCCTTTCCTTGGAGGAAAATGCACCTCTTGTCTGAAATCAAAAAAGGGAAGCACAGGGTGCTTTTCAGCAAAACTAACAACGCCCAGGACTGGAAGAGGGTTTCTCTCTTCCTAACACTGACAGAATTCAGGGTAACGAGGAGACCATTCATTTCTCACCTGCACAGTCTCACGGGGAAATGACCTGGACAAAGGACGTTTGCTGTTAAATCTGCTCTCTCAGGTCTAGAATGCACTTCTCCCCATCCCCTCTCCCTCTCCCCTCCCCTGCTCTCACTTCTCCACCCACAGTGTCCTCTAAATCCTGGGCACACCTTCCCTACTCCCAACCTGCACCTCAGGCGTCTAGCCGGTGATGTACCACAGCCTCACCCTTCCCAGCCCAGCTCGTCCAGTGTCCCAACCGCTCATTTTCTCAGCCACTACCCAGGCTAGCACCTGAGTCTGCAGCAGCCCCTGCGTAGGCCGCCCTGCCCGGGCGACAGCTCTCCCCAGACCTCCTCACAGAAGATGCAGCTGTCTTTCTGAGCAGCCACGTGTGGACTGCATCATCTTCCGGTGCTCACGACTCCCAGTTGCTTATTACATAAAACCCAGCCTCCTTAGCAGAAGCTTGCGTCTTCTTTTAGCCTCACCTCACCCTTCCCTCCCCCATCACCATTGTTCCTGGGTTGTTCTATCCACCCCACATATAATGCAAGGCCACCAGCGCCCGCCCTCCTTTCATATCTGGCTTCAAACTCTGACCACAACCCACTCCCCACTCCTCCTTTGACCCCCTCATGGCTCCCCTGACATCCCCTCCAGCACCCCTGCACCCACCCTCTAGGTCCTCAGAGCTCTCCAGAAGCATGGACCATCTGCCTCACTCTTGTCCATGCTCCTTAATTCCATTATCGGTCCCTGATAGGAAACAGAAACTGAAAGAACCATGAGTGACTGTGCCCAGCTTGTCACTGGCCTTACCCCACTGTGCCCAGCACCTCACTGGTGCCCAGGAGAGAAAGCTGGCAGACTCTGGCTAGCAGAAACTGGCTGTCCAATGGGGCCTACAGCCCGGGTCCTGCTTCCTGATGACAGTCTGTTGCTCAAATATTCCCCTGGAACTACACATGACAGCAAGCCACAAAGATCCGGGGACCCATCCCACCTTCCAGGGAAGTTCTTTCCTTCATTGCCAGAGCACCTGCTAAATGCCAGGCCCTGCACAGAGCGCAGAGGCGCAAAGCTGGAAAGATAGAGCCAGCCTTCCCGGGGCCCCCAGGGCAGGAGGGTGGACAGGCAGGTACACAGCTGTGACTGCATGGCAGCAGGAAGGTGGCCTCTGGAAAAGTGGTTTTCAGAAGGCCAGAGGCCTGCTCCCTGGTGTGAGGTGCCACAGCAAATGAGACAGAGGAAAACAAGCCTGTTGCTCCCAACCCCTTTACACAGAGAGGTCCACGTATGCTCTTAGGTCAGAGCAGAGCATCTCAGGACACACCCGCTGGAAAAGGAAACTAGAAAGAATTTCCATCCTCAAGGGCTTAGAGCTAAATTGACATGGAAGTCCTCAAGGGATCACAGCTTCCCTCCAAGGAGCAAGGTCCCTGAGCCAAAGACCAGCCCCATTCATTCCTGCCGGAAGCTCTTCGAGGTCGCCCAGCCTCCCCGGCCTCCGCTGATCTACAGCAGGAGGCTGCGGGACCGCATCTCAGGGTCAAGTGAGAGCACAGTACGCATTTGGTAAAGGCGGCTAATGGTCGCTGTGGATGTGCGGCTGTGCGGGTGTTGTGGTTGCTGCTGTTGCGGCTTGTGTCGTTGCTGCGGCTCTGGTGGTTGCTGCAGTTGTGCTGTGTGGTCCAATGGCTGTGGTTGTTGCAGCTATGCTTGCGGCGTGTTTTGTGGCAGTTGTGGTTGTGACGTTGCATGGCTGTTGCAGGTATTCTGGCTCCTTCATCACAGATGGAGGAGGAGGCCAGCCACTGGGGACCGATGGCCTCTGAACGCCTGACACCAACTCATCACACAGCAGCGCCAGGCTGTGCCCAGACAAGCAAAGAAAGGGGAGGGCAGAGAAAGGAAATTCTCTCTGGATGAGCGTATGTCGGAAAGGAAGCCCCACAGCCCTCTCTGTGGCCGTGAGTGACTCCCTCGCACAGCTGTGTAGGCCTCTCATTTGGAGCTCAAGCGAAGTCCAGGTGCTTGAAAAGCTGACGTTGCTCCTGCTCGCGGCACCTCTGTTCCCAGAAACACTCTCCTCTGCAGGAACTCGGTACAGACCCTTCCCATCCCACCCCCCGCCCTGAGACGCCCAAGCAAGGCTGGGCAGGCACACTAATAGTCTCGGGGTGTGGGGACGATGGCCTCAGATCACACCAAAGGCCCAGGTAGAGGGTCCAGCCTGCTGGCCACCTCCTTGACCCGAGGCCCCAGAGTTAAGACAGGGTGGGTTGGCACAGCCCTCCAGTAGGCAAAGCCTGGCATGCCCAGGCTCACCTTCACCCACCATTCATGCAAGAGCCCCATGAGTAGATCAGAGTCAAGGTGAGGTCCACAGTGTAGCCAGCGCAGCAGGCGGAGACCCTCGGACCCTGGTACCTGGGCTGGAATTTTACAACTGTCTTAGGGAACTCAGGTCCGAAGCAGCATATCCCCCTCCGCTGTACCCTGCTCCTAATCATAAATCTATTGAATTTTTAAAATATATACATAGATAATATTTCATGTGACCCAGTAGTCAAAATGCACGAAAGGAAATACAGTGAGACATCTCCTTCCCATAGTTTTCTCTTAATCACCCAGAGATAGTTTATGAAAATACAAACAAACGTGCCCATGTATACATACAAAGGAACATGATGTCATGATGGGAGGATAAAGTTCAAAGCCAGACTGCCCAAGTTCACAAAGTAGCCCTGGCCTTCATCAGTTAGTACGTGACCTTGGACAACTTCTCTGCCCCAGTTACCCCCACCCGCAGAACAAGATATAATCGTATTATCTACCTCGCAGGGGGAAGTTCAACACTATATATCAGCTCCCACTGTCACGTATGTTCTTTCCCATTTATCTATCAGAAATGATAGCACACCTTTCCACACACTGTTCTGTACCTTATTTTTTCACTGTAAAGTGTATCTGGGAGGTTATTCCCATATCAGTACATAAAGAACTTCCTTCGCTGATTTTTTTTTTAACTTGCATTAAGGATGAACTGATCTTAATTTTTTTTTTTTTAATTATGAATCCTTTATTTTAGCCAGCGATGGAGAGGTGGCTAACGCTCAAAATTCTCTGGGTCCCGAAGAAAGAGTTAGGGGTTTTTGGGTTTTCTTTTTTATATTTCTGACCTATTTTAATAATTTTTAAAGCACAATGTATAATGACAATACTATAATGAAATGAAACTCAATTTGTGAAAATTTCTTAAGTATTTTGAAAGGTAATAATATACATCAAACTCAAACGGAAATGGACTGATCTTAATTTTTTTAGAGCTGTAGACTATTACATTGCCTCAGTGTATGAGAATTGATTTAGTTGCTCCCTTTTGGATTGCCATTTTAAAATGTATCCAGTCTTCTACTCTTTCAGTGTTACAGTGAATGACTTGGTACATACTTCATTTTGTCCAAAAGTTCCTAGGATAAATTGCTAGAATTAGAAAGCTGGCCAACAGGTGTGTGCATTTGTCATTTTTGTCACCTATAAAGGCTGTATAGATTTAGTGTCCCATCAGCAACATATACGAGTTTCTGTTCTTCATACCTTCACCAACAGAGTGAAATTTTTCATCTTTTGTCAATTCGTTAAGTAAAAAATGATTAATTCTATTTCTGTTGTTTTTACTATTTCTCTTATCATGAGTAACGTGAAACAGCTTTGCATGTGTTTGTAAAACACTTGTGTTCCTTTTTCTACGAACTCTCTGTTCATACCATTTGCAAATCTTCTTATTGTATAGTATGTCATTTTTCTTGCTGATGAAGAGAAGGTCATTATGCATTAGGAATATTGGCATAATTTTTCTGGTTTGGCTTTTCTCTTCTGAACTGACTTTTGTTCTTTTTCCCGTACCTAATTTTAATGCAAGAGAAGTTATCACTGGTTTTTTTCTCTGTGGCTTCTGTTTTTAGTGTCATACTTTGAAAGTTCTTCCCTGTTCCAGCATGGTCATTAGATCCTTTTTCACTCTCCCAAACTACTTTCTAGCATTTTTGTTTTTTGTTGTTTTTTTTTTTTTTGGGGGGGGGGGGACGGAGTTTCGCTCTCGTTACCCAGGCTGGAGTGCAATGGCGCGATCTCGGCTCACCGCAACCTCCGCCTCCTGGGTTCAGGCAATTCTCCTGCCTCAGCTTCCTGAGTAGCTGGGATTACAGGCACGCGCCACCATGCCCAGCTAATGTTTTGTATTTTTAGTAGAGACGGGGTTTCACCATGTTGACCAGGATGGTCTCGATCTCTTGACCTCGTGATCCACCCGCCTCGGCCTCCCAAAGTGCTGGGATTACAGGCTTGAGCCACCGCGCCCGGCCACTTTCTAGCATTTTTAAACATTTAAATCGCTGACTTCTCCTGGTATGTATCCTGATATAAGAAGTGAGGTCTGAATCCAACTTAATTTTTTCCAGATGGCTACCCAGTTGTCTCAACACCATTTATTGAATAATTCATCTCTTTTCCCTGAATGATTTGAAATGCCATCGTTATCATAAGCTAAACTCCCAATAAGTTTTGTTCTATTTCTGGACTTCCTATCTTGTTCCAATTCCAAGATGTCCTACACTATTTTAATTACTGTAGGTTTATAATATGCATTACAGTGTATCTTGTACAGCTAATTTCCCATTCATTTTCATTGCTTCTTTTTTCATATGAACTGTTCATTTTCTTGGGATTTCTTTTAATTTATAGATTAACTAAGGCAAAACTGATAGTGACTATGATGTTGAGTCCGTTTCTGGCAAATTATATTTTCCCAGAAAATTATCCAATATGTCAGGCTTTACAAAGTTGGGGGGTTCCCAAGACCACCCTCAGTTTCAATAATTTGCCAGCACTCACATAACTCACTGAAAGCTGTTTACTTGTGGTTAATGGTTTATTACAGAGAAAGGATAAAGATTAATATCAGGCAAGAGAAGAGGCACACAGGGCAGAGTCCAGGAAAGTTCCAAGCATGATGCTTCCAGTTGCCCTCTCCCTGTGAAGCCATGGCAAATGCGACTTTCCCCAGCAGCAACATGTGACAATACACACAGAGGACTGCCAAACAGAGCAGCTCACCTGAGCCTTTGTGTCCAGAGCATTTATTGGGCCTCAAGAACACAGGCATAATTGACTGCCCATGGGGCTGACCTTTTCTCTCCGGACCCACAGGAGGTAGAACAGATACTGTGTGCCCCCAGCTCCCATCATAAATCACATGGAATTTGACTGTCCTGTGGCCTAAGGCTCCCAGGTAGACAAAGACACTCTCATCAGGCAGGACATTCCAAGGGTCTAGAGTTTATCTTCCAGGAACCAGGACAAAAGCCAAACTTCTCTCTGGGTAAGGTTAATTCTCAACTATGTAAGTTTTTTAAATTTTTTTATAGGTAGTTGAGCAAAACAGTCTCTAAGTACTCTTTTAATTTCCTCTATCTATGGTTATCTTTTTTTCTTTCTTTGTCTTGTTTTTTAAGAGCAGGGTCTTTCCCTGTCAATCAGGCTGGAGTGCAAGAGCATGCATGATCATAGCTCACTGCAGCCTTGAACTCCTGGCCTCGTGATCCTTCTGCCTCTGCCTCCCAAGTAGCTGGGACCACAGGCACACACCACCATGCCTGGCTGATTTTTTTTTTAATTTTTAGAGACAGCATCTCGTTATTTTGTTCAGACTAGTCTTGAACTCCTGGGCTCAAGTGATCCTCCCACCTCAGCCTCTCAAGTACCCCTTAGCTTTTTTATTTGTGCTTCCTCCTTTTTTTTTTTTGAAATATATATATA